>NW_007727083.1:310221-382940 GCF_000696425.1 Galeopterus variegatus | reverse complement strand
TCATTGTCTTCCAGTTTCACAAATAGGTCTCAAGCTAATTATCTCACCATTTTTGAGCACCCAGCTGTTGCTGTCTGAAACCTGACCTTCACTGAGAAGAGGTTCACAGCTGCAGCAAGCTGCCTACCTAATAATGCATGGGCTCTTCTTATCTGCTTCATACCTCCCTTTCTGTTAACCAACCATGTGAAGCATGCTGCTGTTTCCCTAGTTCCTCCTCCAAACCACTTGGATCTCTGCAGAATAAAAGGAGGCGGCAAGTACACCTTGAGAAGGAGAAAGGAGTTGGGTTGCACTGCTGCCCTGGAGGTAGTGCTATTAGAGCCTGCCTGACTGTCCATTTTGCTACTCAAAGTGTTGTTCATGCACTATGAGCAAGGCCATCATCTGGGAGCTTGTTAGAATGCAGAATCTCAGCCTGCATTTGGGACCTACTGAATCAGAATCTGTGTTTTAACAGGAGACCCAGGGGATCTGTAGGCACATTAGAGTTTCAGAAGTACAGAATGGGACTTAGGCCACAAAGCATTTTCATTCATTCAATTTAGGAACTGGCCTGAGGGTATGAGATGGCCAAGCTAATGGGGACAAAATTATGTTGGAAAGGCAACAGCCAGCCCCCAATGATCCTCATCTCCTGATAACCACGCCCTATATAATCCCCTTGCACACTGAATTGGGGTTAGTCTATGTGGCAAATCCAATGTGTACAAGGGATAGTATGAAACTTTTGAAGCTAGGTCACAAAAGAATTGCAACTTTTTCCTTGCCTTGGTCTCTTGGATCACTTGGTCCCAGTCACTTTGCTATGGCACTTTCAAGGAAACTTATGGAGAGGCCCACATGGGAACGAGCTGAGGCCTCCCACTGACACCAGCACCAATTTGCCGGCCATGTGAGTGAGCCAGCTTGTAAGTGGAACCTCCAGCCAAGCTTTCAGATGATCAAGCCCTGCAAAATCATGAGAAACTCCAAACCAGAACCACCCAACCACACTACTCCCAAATGCTTCACCCCAAGAAACTGAGAAAATAAATGTTTAATGTGTTTTAAGTCACTATGTTTTGTGGTAATTATTCAGTAGTAGATAACTGGTACAAGGACAGAGAGCTGAATCTGAGACTGGCTTCCCCCAACTAGTATTGATTTTCCACATTCCCATTATTGTCTTTGTGTCTCACATGATTCATCTGTAAAAGGAGGAACGACAGTTCATCAAATCAACACAAATTCAACACTTTTGAATATAAGATGAACCATTACTTTATGTATCACTAAGACAGAAAAAAAATTCAAATCCAGACACCATACATTCTAAGATGCATACCAATGTGAGAGATGTAAAACTGTGGGAAAACGTGTGTCTTAAACTCAATGAAATACAATTATTCTAGTTGTTCTGCCACTACACAGAGACGTTGTAAGGATCAGTGAAATAACGGATGAGAAGGAATCGGGGAGGAACTGATGGGCAGCTCCTGAAGCACCGCAGCTTGAGAAAGGGAAATGACATGGTTGTCCAGGCCAGCTAATTAAACTGGCTCTGCTGAGCTTTATCACTCACTTTGAATGCTATTGCCTCAGGCTCCTATCACAATTTATGCTCAAAATGACTGCTACAAAGCCCAGCTGAGAGAGAAAAATAGTCGAGAAAAACCATCTATGGCAGCATTTCCTAAACTTGTTTGAGCATAAGAAATTACTCGGTGCATTTGCTAAATATACGCCCAGGACCCTTGCCTAGAGACTTTGATTCAGTAGATCTGGAGCAGGCATTGGAATCTGCATTTTAACAAGGGCCTCAGGCAGTGCTTGTGAACGTACAAGTTTTAAAACACTGATCTACACAAGATAATATCCACTTACTTACTGATATATTTACCTGCATCAAATCATATTAGAAAACTACAAACCTGGATTGCCTTAGCTATGTCCCCAAATAAAAATGACTTCAACTAAGTGTAAGATTTCACTGAAAGCTAATGCAAAAAACTTGGCTTACCAAGAAAAGTTTGCCATCAGCTGGAAAACCTACTGAAGTTATGACAAATTACACTATTCAAAGTTTATAGTATAAAAATCTGCATAATTACATTAAAGAATATATCTCTCTAGGGCCGAGCCCATGGTGCACTCGGGAGAGTGCGGCGCTGGGAGCGCAGCAGCGCTCCTGCCGTGGGTTCGGATCCTATATAGGGATGGCCACCGGTGCGCTCACTGACTGAGCGCGGTGCGGCTGGTCTCAAAAAGGACCAAAAAAAAAAAAAGAATATATATCTCAACAGGCCAGTCTGTTTCCTTTATCAGTCAATAAAAGTTGTTAAGCAAGCATATTTTCCTTTTTTGCTTGGACTGCCAGGAATCTTTCATCTAAAATTCACGCTCCCAAATAATAACAACATTAGCAATAGCCACCTATAAAACACATTCCCTGTTGCAGAAACCTTCTTGTGAGGTGTCGGCTTTGCCCTGTATTTTAATGACCTTTTTCATAAGACCTTCCTTTTGGAAGTAGGCAGGGAACAAATTTAAACTCAATGATGTTAGTTTGGTTTTTCTGTTTGTTTGTTTCTAATTACATTGACACTGAACAACCACAGCCCAACTTCCAGCAACACTTCCTCAGTTGCTTGGGTTGTCTCCTCTCATGCCAATCCCTTGGCCAGCCTTTGAAACACTGCGGGAATGCTCACCCTATCTTGGCAAAGAAATTATGTACCGTTCAAGACAAAGAGTTAAGAAAATAAACAAAAATAATTTTAAAGCAGCTCCTCAAAAGGCTCTTCTTGTCATTCTCTGGTGTATAGAATAATTTTTTGACAATCTGACCCAATTATGGCAGCACATTCAGACCATTAAAATCTTTCTCTGCAAAACCAAACCAAACCTAACCAAAAAAACTTCTATTTCATTTTTAAACATCTCACTTGTGCTCCTTCAGTTCTGCAACAGAAATTCATCCTTGACCTGAACTTTTAAATAGCCCGCAAACAATAATTAAGTCACTAGAAGCCCGCTGTGAAAAGGGCATTTTCAGACAGATGGAATACCAAGCCAGAGCACAGAAACAGTTTCCACATTTCCCCAGCCTTATGGAACAAGGAGATAAGTGGCAAGGATTTCCAAAATCAACCTTCGGATCTACCCCAGAGACTTGGGTGCACATGGAGTATCAAAAGGACATGACTAAGTTGTCAATGCTTTAGAGTTTTGTCCTAATGAATATTTTCAATCTCTATGAATTTTTTCATACCACCCTGGATGCCCAGGCTAACTTCACCCTCCTCTCCTTCTGCTGAAAGGTCTTTTCTCCATGACATCTTCCAGACTTCCCCTTTCTTCCCATCAGGGCTCATCCCAACCTCATCTGTATTCCTATGACGCTAACACATGGCACCACAATGGGCTGCCTTGTACGCTTGTCTCTGCTGCACCACACTGCCTGAGGTCAATGACCCCAGCCAATTCCTCTGTGAATTGCAGGACCAACCATATTGCGTGGTGCAGTAGGTGTCTAGTCAATTTGAGTGAAGGAATGAATCTAATTCAGTGACTGATTCAAATTCAGTCATAATGCATCCTAGGAAGCGAAGTAATCTTTCCTAAAGTTACACCAAAAAGAGAAAAAAGAAAAAAAAAGACAGACAAAAATCCAAATTCTCTCATCTTCAATCCATTGCTTTTCCATTATGCCTCTTTGCACATGCTGTTCCGTCTGCTGGACCATCGTCTTCTGCCACTAACTCTGTGACCTCCCCCGCTTAGTTAACTCCACCCTCGGCCTTCATTTCTCAGAGAAGCCTTCCAGCCCCGGGCAGGTGTCTTCGTTATCTGCTCCTGCATCTCTGAGAAAAATGTCTGTTCCTTTGGATAATTCATCCCAACTTGCATTTATATATTCATTTTGTTTGTTTGTTTGTTTTAAAGATGGTAAGGGGATCTTAACCCTTGACTTGGTGTTGTCAGCACCACGCTCACCCAGTGAGCGAACCGGCCATCCCTATATGGGATCCCAACCCGCGGCCCTGGTGTTATCAGCACCGCACTCTCCCGAGTGAGCCACGGGCCGGCCCGCATTTATATATTCAAAAGTGAAGTGGGGAGACGGCCCTGGTGTTATCAGCACCACACTCTCCCGAGTGAGCCACGGGCCGGCCCGCATTTATATATTCAAAAGTGAAGTGGGGAGATGTAGGTCGGAGGATACAAAGTAGCAGATAAGTAGGATGAGCGAGTCTCCAGATCTGGTGTACAACACGAGAACTATAGGTAATAAAATTGCACTGTATATAGGACTCATGCTAAATGAGATTTTTGCTGCTGTTGCCACAAAAACAAAATGAGTGGGCAACTCTGTGACATGACGGATACGTTAATTTGCTTCACTACAGTAACCTTATCACTATCTATACATATTCCATAAGATCCTGTTGTATATCTTAAACATATGCAATAAAAAGTTATTTTAAGGAAACAAAAGTGAAATTATTTTGCCAAGGCCTATTTTTTACACTAAAATATAAACTCTCTGAAAGTAGGAGTCATGTTTTAGTTACTGTTGTTCACTGCTATATCCGTACCTCAGAATGTGACTGTATTTGGAGATAGAGCCTTTAAAGAAGATTGGACCTTAATCCAATCTGACGGGTGTCCTTATAAAAAGAGTAAATTTGGACACACAAGGGTGCATACACATAGAGAAAAGACCATACCTCAGAATGTGACTGTATTTGGAGATAGAGCCTTTAAAGAAGATTGGACCTTAATCCAATCTGACAGGTGTCCTTATAAAAAGAGTAAATTTGGACACACAAGGGTGCATACACATAGAGAAAAGACCATGTGAGGACACAGCAAGAAGGTGTCATCTGCAAGCCAAGGAGAGGGATCTCGGGAGAAACCAAACCTGTTGACACCTTGATCTTAGACTTCTACCCTGCAGACATGTGAGAAATAAATTTCTGTTGTTTAAGTCACTCTGTGGTGTTTAGATGAGTGTTATGGCAGCCTGAGCAAACGAATACAGTGTTGAACAGATTCACCTGTTTAGATGAGAACTTGGGACGATCATCTCACCCAGGGATCTCCTTTCTCTAATGAAACGACTTTCATCCTAGAGCTAGACACTAACTTTCCCAAGGTCACACAATTACTTAGTGTCAGAAGAGGTACGAAAACAGAGCTCAGGGGGAAATAGGTACCCTAAGCCACATGGACTTTTTCCTTTAAAAATAATGCAGATAATATAACAAAAAACTGAAACACTTGGCATAGACATCCAAATGGCATACATCAAAGACCACACCCAGTAACAGTCACAGTGCTTGAAGAACCAATTTTAAATTAGGATTATGGCACTGAAGAACTTAAAACACATTTAAAATATGCCCTGTTTGTACCCAGAACTCTGTCAGCATCTGTTGATCAGAGCAGGCATCAGGCTATCTTTCTTCAGTCTAGAAGGTCACCAAGTTTCCTCCTGAGGCCATTCTCCATAGCTACTTACTCTCCTCTGAGTTGCTATTTTTCCCAAAGGTACCTTCTGACGTCTGTATACACTGAGAGAGACATACACATAAACATTCCTGTTTTTGAGAATAATACCAGGCATTAGATGCGACATTGCATTGGAACCTGTCTCTGATTTCAGCTGCTGGTCACACTCAGTGCCTGGACAGGCAGTCCTCCACCCCTGGCTGATGGAGCTCCACACCAAGAATAGGATGGGCTGGAGGAGAGAACGAGCTGCAGCTCTAACAATGGTTCTTGGTTCTAAGACAAGCCCCTCAACACAGAAGACATTAAGATGAGCCTCTGAAGGAGAACTAACATGGAGTTACTCTGTAGCAAACCTTGCTGATCAGAACTGAATTAAGGAAAAAGAAAGGGTTCTAGTTCAGTGGTTGCCAGATGATATTCCTTGGATAAGTTTGGGCAATCTACATCTGAATCACCTCAAGAAGTATTTTTTTTTAAATATAAATTCCAAAACCCCATCCTAGGAGGTTCCGCTCCATGAGCCTGGGGTAAGGCTTTGGACACTGCATTTTCAAGTGATTCCCCCCTGGGTGATTGTATAATTTGGGAAACACTCAAAACTGCTGTACATTTTTGAGTTGAAAGTAAACAACTATGAGCAGCTGGTGACCGCAAATCACAGTTCATATTATCGAGTCATTATCATTACCATCAGAAACTTGTGGCAGTTTGAGGTACTATCCATCAATTTTTATATTAGTTACCTATTTTTACATAATGGAAAACCCTGAAATTCAGTGATTTATAACAACACGTCCTATCTTTTAGTTTCTATAAGTTGGAAATCCAGGAGCCGTAGAGCTGGGTATTTCCAGCTTAGGATCTCTCACGAGGCTGCAGTTAAGTCATCAGCTGTGTCATTTGAAAGCTCGATTGGGGATGAAAAATCCATTTCCAAATCGTTGCCCAGAGGCTTCAATTCCTTGCTGCCTGCTGGCAAAAGACTTTAGTTCTTTTTCACAACGACATCTGCATAGGACATCTTAAGTGTCCTCAAGACAGCAGCTAACTTCCCCCAGAGCAAGAGATACAAGAGAGCAAGGAGAAAGCCACAGTGCCTTTTATGATCTAGTCTCTAAAGTGGCACATTGTCACTTCCACTTTTTTTCTAGTTATTAGAAGCAAGTCCTTAAGTCCAACCCACATTCAAGAAGAATAGGCTCCATCTTTTGAAGGAAATAACAAAGAATTTCTGGACGTATGTTAAATCACCATAATTTCCAATGTTTCTGTCATATGCCAAGAATTAGGTAGAAATTAGACGTACAAAAATCCATATGATCTTGATTCTACCCACATGGACTCTGAACAGGGGTAGAAGAAAGAACCACAGTACGCAATATACTGTTCTTTTATGAAGTCAAGCTAGTGAATGCCTAGTTAGGTTAAGGGCAGACACACATAAGAGCACTGGACTGGAAGTCAAAAAGACTTGGGTTTGAGACCCCAGTTTCCCACTTCAGTTGTGAGCATTACCTAGCCACTGAACTATTACCTTCCTCCTTTCCAAAATGGAAATTACTTATGATCTCATGGTAGTGAGGGGGTGGGTTAGGTAGCAGGGATCCTGTGACAGCCAAAGGAGATAAAATTCATGATAGTGCTGTATAAACAGCTAAGTCCCATACATGTTAACAATTATGATTATTGTATAAGCATGTTTATTATAAACAAGGGTACACAGATCAGAAGAAGAAGAGGCCAAAACACTCAGTCACCTTAATTCCTTTTGCATGTACCGCCTCTGCATCTGTGTATCCTGCTTCTAGGGGTAAAACAGCCCTCTGCTGCTCTCTAAGGGAATCCCATCCACAGGGATACTCATCTCCCCACTCTAAACTGTGTTTTCTTTCTGCTGGACATGTTCTGCCTATAGTGTTCCTAGCAATTAGGACTGGATAGGCTCATAGAATGTACCTGAACAACTGCCCAAAGCTACCTGATCAAGAAATTCCTCTTGAGGATTTGTAATTGCTCCCTGAATTTTCAAATGTCCATTTATATTGAAGGTAATAGTAAGCAACTGCACATAAATATGGAAGTTTCTGGAAATATTTTGTGATTGCAGGTATGTCTGCACATATATGTCTACGTATTATTTATCTAGATGTAGATATATGCAAAAATAAAAACGAACTAGTGAGACCAAGTTCTACTGTGATCAGAATGTGAGCTTTCTCGGAACTCTGGAGGAAAGAATAAGACTTAGAGTCCAGCTGCTAAAGAAAATGTCAGTCTACACAGAAAACAACCTTATAACCACCTAGGAGCATGAAAAATGAGAACGAGAAGGCTCATTCTCAATTCTTTTTCAAATCCCCTTCTCATCCTCTCCTCCTCCCCAGTATGTTTGGACTCTTTAAAGAGATCCAAGAAATTCCAGTTTGGAGAAAACTCACTGCAGTGAGGCACGTGATATTAAACCACCTCATGGCTATTACAGGTAAAAATAAAAAACAAAAAGCATATCCATGCAGAGATAAGAAAAGAGCTTAAAAACAATACTCAATATTCCTCCAACCATTGGGGGGTAGAAGGCCTACCTGAACAAAAAGTATTTAGAATAAAATGTATATTTAGCCAATACGTCAAAAATCAAAGAAACATTACAAGAATAAGTCTAAACGTCCCCTGCAGACATAAAAGATGATCATGAGAGGGAACACAAAAACTGAAGGTGCTCAAGTTTTAAAATGCCACCTGCAGGGTTCCCCTTTTTGCAGAGAAGAAAGGGAGATGACTGAAATTAGAAACACATACACATTCCACATTTTCAAAGTCAAATAAAGGGGCCAGAATTTTGTTCAAACTGAAAAAGAAAATCAAAGGTTCTTTATTGAAGTCAACCACCATAACTTTGTGCTTGGGAATACAATAAAGACTTTTCTTTTTTTTCTTTTCTTTCTTTCTTTTGTCTTTTCTTAGAACCTCTCTCTGAGTCTAAGTCACAGTATCTGGAGCAGTTTATTGGGAGATGTTCCAATTTAGATTACAGCCCAATCCCATCAAGCATAGGAACCCCAGAGCCTGCTCACAAGTGCTTTACCTGTTTGAAACAGATGAGCAAGGCCCTGTGGTAGAAAGTTTCTCATGGTGGGAGGTGGGTGACAAGCTGAATACCCAGATGACCAAGCAAGAAAAAAAACCTGCTGAAATATGGCACTCTTATGAACTTTTTAAGTTCCCATGTTCAGTAGAACAGTCAAATAAATCAGAGATTTTGGATAGGCAACTGCTAAATAGATAAAGGCCCGGAAGATGAGGTTTTAACTGGTTAGAAAAACTTCTTGGAAACTTTGCCTATCTTGGAATCGTTATACACAAATACTTCCCTGCCATCATGGGTTACAACCAAGTTGTTCCTCTTAATTATCACCGAAGTTGATAGAGGAAAAGCAGGTTGTAGAAAATATTTTACAGAAATCAAAATCAGCATACCATTTATATAATGGAAAGAACATAGGTTTGAGATCAGAAAGAACTTAGAGTGAATTCACAAGCTCTGTCACATAGTGGCTGACTCACTTAAATAATCAACCCTTCTGGGCCTTCCTGTCCCCTGCTTTAAAAGAAAAAAAAAAAAACAATAAGTTATCGTGAAGACAAAACAAGCATCTCCAGGAAAAGCACTTTACTGACTCACTTAAATAATCAACCCTTCTGGGCCTTCCTGTCCCCTGCTTTAAAAGAAAAAAAAAAAAAAACAATAAGTTATCGTGAAGACAAAACAAGCATCTCCAGGAAAAGCACTTTGTATGAAGTAATGGAGCCAAAATGGTAAAGGAGACCAGCCTCTGCTCTTACACAGGCTAGCTGGGAAAACAACACATGCATGCAAAACGACGAGGCAGGTGCAGTAGCTGCCTTCACAGTGGCCCCCAGTGACTCCACATTCTGGTATTTACACCCCTGAGTGGTCACTTACAAAAAGCATTGCATCTCACATCTTAGTTCTTTTTCCATCTGTCTGTCTGTCTTTCTCATCACTCATTCTGGAAAAGCCAGCTGCCGTGTCACTGGGCAGCCCTGTGGAGAGGACCAAGTGGAGAAGAACTGAGGTTTCGTGCCAAGAGCCTCATGAGTGAGCTCTCAAGTGGTTCCTCCAGCTCCAATCAAGCCTTCAGAAGACTGCAGCCCTGGCTGGCTGTAACCTCATGAGGAACCCTGGACCAGAACCAACAGCTAAGCCACTCCCAGATGCCTGACCCTCGGAAACTGTGGGAGATGATACATGTTCACTGTTTCAATGCTGTGGAGTAATCCGTTACACAGCGATAGAAAACTAATACATCAGGCTACACTCAGAGTTGCCAGGTTTGGAAGAGGAAGAAATCCCTGAAGTTTGGGGGTTCTTTGTCAGAGAAGTGAGCAACAGTGAGCCAGGCAGAAGGGCAGGAGAGTATCAGCCAAGCTCAAGGGCAGTGCGGGCAGGGGCAGGGGTGCCAGTCCAGAGTGTCTGAATCAAGTAATAGAGGGCAAGGAAGGGTCCCTGAGCAAGAGGATGATTGGGCAACAACTAGGACTGAGATTTGCCACTGGGGTCATGCAGAAGATGGAACAGCTGCATAAAACCAGAGGCAGGGTCAAACAGGAGTCTCCTGTAATAACCCAGGGGAGAAACTAAGGAGCTCCACAGAGCGTAGCTGAAGTAGGAATGGAGAGGAGAGGTGATGAGACGCACAGAGGAACATGGTCCACCACGATGGCTGCCTGTCAGAGCCTGACGTTTCTAAACACGCTCTTGGTCATTTAATCGGTGTGCATATTTAGTTACATGCCTGAGGACAAAACTACCACGGGATGCATTTTTCAGTCAAAGCACCACCATTCATGCATTTAACATGCTGTTCTGGTACACAATGCACTGCACTTCAAAATTAATACTATAAATATTGTAGAGGTTATAGACACAAAATTATAGTAAATGTGTAAGCTTTGTTTCCTCTTAAATCACCTCAACCACAGGAATTGACTCCAAATTACACTGTTATATTTAATAAAATAAAGTAAAATAATAATAATAATAATAATAAAAAGAAAACACACTATGAAAGCAATATAGAGAAAGTTCAGAAAACCATCCTTTACACTAGTGACAGGTCTGAGGAGGAAAGCACAAAGGAACAATATTAGTATCATCAATCTTGTCAAGTCATCCCATGTAACGAGAGAAAAATCGTCAAAATGCCAATGGAGATTCAAAGAACATTCAGACCCTGGGATCTTTGGGGTCCTTGGCAAGTGGATAATGTCTAATAACTCAGAGGCTGTTGAATCCTCTGCTCACATTCAGTGCAGTTGGGGCCATCCTAGTGAGATGTTAGCAGGAAAACTGACAAAAGGGCCCTGCCCTTTGGCAGACTGTCTTTGACTAATAGAAGCCTTAAGGAACTGTAGGAAAAGAAGCCACATGCCATTGGGGTGAAAAAAGGATGTGTGCCCTTTCCTTCCTAGATACACAAGGCTGGCGTCCATCTAGTTTAGCATGTATTGGAGGTTGTTCAGCCTACTTTGTTTAACAGTTAGAGAAACTGAAGCTGAGAAAGCTAAAGCTACTGGCTCAAGTCAAACAGCCTGGAGATTCTATCAGGATCAGCATTCAAGTGTCTTAAGAGAGCGGTCCTAGACAGGGAGAGGCTCAGTCATCTGCATTAGCAGCTTGCTAAAGAACTCTGTCACTAACTTAGTCCTGCTGGTGGAACTACAAAAGGCAGCTGCTAAAAGAAAGCTCCTTCCCATCCCTATGAGGGAAGATGCTAAGAACCTGAGAACCCAGCTTTAACAACCTGTGCTTCTCCACCTGCTATGATCAGACAAGGGGACTGTCATCACAGCTTAAGGGCCAGCTCTGCTAACACTGTACCATGTTGGGACCACAGAGATGGTAAACATCTTTCTAGACTTAAAAGCAAAAGAGATAGGGGCATTTGCGTGTAAAAATTGGATGTGGGGGGATATGGGGTGAGGAAAGGGAGGAATTGGTAAAGGGCCATTAAAATCAACTACATTGTATATTGATAAATTCAAAATAAATAAATAAATAAAAATTGGATGTGACAAATTCACAGAAATATAAACATATCTCTACTATGGAAACACTGGAGTCTGTCAAAGGAAGTGTATACAGTATGTACAGAAAAACAAGACAGCTGGGTCAGGGAAGAAAAAGCCCCTCAGAAGCTGTAACAGAAAACCCGTGCTCACGTCGTGGCTTTGCCACATACCAGCCATGGACCTGCAGGTTATTTCACTTCACTAAGCCTTGGTTTGGGAACTGTAAACTGGAAATAATTACCCTCTTCTCTGCCCACCTGTCAAGAAAACTACAAGAGAGAAGTGCCTCCACTGTCCGCAGCCCAGCTTGTAAGTAGCCACGGTCCCCTCCAAGCACAATCAGATGAGGAGAGCTCCTGAGCTCCCACGCTTCCTTTCCTACCATGCTTACTTCATCTGCTGATTAGGAAATAGGCCAGTATCATTCAGCTTTTAATTTCTGCTCAGTTTTGTTCCTTTTCCACTTCTGCCTCCACTGGCCAGAAACCTACCCTGAAACCAACTGAATCCCCTCCCTTCCCCCAGCCAGCCTGAGGGGACATCCGCTACAGCTAGGCCTCCTCACTTACCTTGCCCTGCCTCTGTGATGATGGAGCCTGGATACACAATGCCCACTGACATTCAAGTTTACTTTATTTTACTTTGAAGCTTTTTGGAGGGAATGAGCTTAGGCAGTTTTTGTTGTCCCACATGCTCGTCAGTGCCCACGTGAATTAAACCTCCCTATCTTCATTGCCCTGTCATGAGACGGATGCTCGTACTACTGTGGTTATTTCAGAGGCATAAAGTCCCTCTTCCTAAAGCCCTTGCCAAACTCCAGTTGCCTCTCCCCCTGCAGCGTTCTTCAACTTCCCTTCCCTCCCTTTCACAGACTGATGAGTAAATTAGCAGATATGCCACATTGCAATCATGATGCCAAGCTTAAAATGCAATCCAAAACCACCCCCCACTTCTGTTTGCAAGCACATCTCCCCTGACATCTCTCTTCTCTGGCAAATGGAGCCAGCAAAACCCCCAGAGAAAGATTAGGTGGAGGCCTGAGACACCACTAAAATGGAGCTCCCAAATTCCAATGGGCTGGGACTCCAAAGGGAGATGAAATGCTTCGACACCCTTCCCCCCACATAACCCCCTCCGCATTAACTCTGAAGGCCTGATTCCAGCCTCTTCCCCCCCAAGGACACCATTCACACACACAGCCATGTTTTGCCTGAAAAAGAGGAACCTGAATTAGCAAAGAGCTCTCCTTTGGTGTGCAGGAGCAAGTCTGCTCCCAAGCCTCCCATCTCTCAGCCAGGTAGCTGGCAACCTCTTTCCATTCCTCCTCCAAAGCAAGGCCAATAAGATTAAATAAAGCTCGGCCCCTTTCATTTTCACTTGTAGCTTTTACAACCGGCGATTAACAGCCTCTTAAACAAGAGTGATCTTCTACTCACTATAGATTGGGCTGCTAAGTAAATTTGACTTAAAAGTAAAAGAAACACGTATTCATTGTCTCATTTCCATGGGAAACTCAGAAGTTACAGACCAAATGATGAAGAAACCTAAAGAATAGTAAGAGAAGGATTATAGGGTGACGGGCACATATTCTTCAAATGACATAATTTACTGAGTAAGGTTTTCTTCCCTTTGTAATTAAGAGCCAGAGAAAAAGTAACTCCAAACACTTCCATCAGTTACAAGTCACAGGAAGAACAATGTACCATCCCTAACCCAGGCAACTGGCCTTGGCATTTCAAAAAGTTCCCATTTCACAGTACAGAGTCAATGGTAGGCTTTGTGATAGAGACCATCTTGCACCTTTGAATCACAATTGCCATTTAGAGAATGTTTCCTTTCCACCCCAGACATGCTGAGCACCCTCATCTATGCTCCAGTTGTAAATGCCCACCACAAGACAGAAGGGTCACAGAAGGGAGAAAAGCCTTGGCCTCTGCTCCTCTGCCCACACTTCTCGCCTGCACTGTGCATGTTTCTATACCATAACAGGTTGACCACCTCTGCCTTCCCCGCCGAAGCACTCTTTAGGGCCTTAAGAAAAGGACAGCGCAGAGACTGAAATGTCAAATTTCATTCTAGCCCACTTACTTTTCTCTCCACCTGAGGCTTAGAAAGAGTAGTAAATAAGAGACCAAAGTTTTTATTCTCCAAAATAATGCCTTTAGCCAAATCATTATAAAATTCTGATGGGATGTCCAATTTTCTAACCTGTCTGGTTTAGACTCTACTAAGCACAGTAATTTAATTTTATCAGTTATGAGTGTTATAAAACTTATATGGTATCTCTTATTAATTCAGATAAGCTTTTTCCCCATGCATATCAGAGACACATATAATAATATTAATAAAGGCAATAGAAATAACATAAAAAACCGTATTTATTGCATACTATGCCAGGCTTAGAGCACTTCATACATATTTTTTAGGTAAATCTTTATAACAATCCTATGATGAAGGTTGATATGGTGTTTTGCTTGTTCGTTTTATTTTGTTTTTATATCTGATTACCTGGCCTACTGTTCCTTCTTTCTCCTACCCCATGCCACAAACCACGTGCTCACATGCACATATTTAAATCCTGCCCACAGAGGCACTTACAACATAGTTCCAACTCCTAGCCCACCCATAGCATTACCTCTTATGGAACTCAGAGATTTGCGATCCTAGACCAATCTCTTTCTACTGGAAACACACCCAAAATACACTGAACAAGAAAGCCATAAGTTTACATTTAGAATCAGAGAAACAGCCATCATTTGACCAAGACACATTCAGAACATGCACTGCTGGAAAGAGCTCCCCGGAATAAATGAAGCCAGGGACCACCTATCATTCCTGCTCCTTACAGAATAAACTTTGGATCTGTGGTCTTCTTGGAATCTCTCATTGCCAATTTCTCTCTTGTACCTGTTTCAAGATGCAAGGATTCAGGTATATACACCAGCAACTGTGTGCATGGGCACCTTGTTTCCCATTATTGCAAACATTTTGATTATACTTTGATAAAACGCCAATCAATTTAAGATCTTACAAGTGATCTGGTTTGAGAACTCCTGGAGCCTAGTTGGGGAAGACTCACTACCACATGGAAGCAGAGGCTCTGGAAATACCCTGAAAGGAGTCACTCCTGAGTCCATGGTCTCAGGGGCAAGGGAGTTGGAAGGAACCTGAGCCTTCATTAGTCCCCAAAATAATCACACAATTATTTGTCAAAACAAGATACAGATGATTGGGTCTCAGAGACCCAACATTACTTTGCTGATTAAATGTTGAAAGTAAATTCATAATCAGATAAAGGCATATGGTCTCCATTTAATTATCTAGAGATGAAGAAACAATAGATCTGTCAGACCCAATCGTTTGAGACATGCTTGACAAACATCACCTTGTTCCCTCCCTAAAGTCAACCAGAGACAGTGAAAACAGCACAGGCTTTTGAGTAGGTTGGAACTGGGTCCATATCTAGGCTCTGCCACTAGCTAGCAGTTAGGACTCTTGGGAACAGTGTCTTCCAAAAGCTAACTTTCTTCAATATAAAATAGGAATAGGATCACTCACATAAAAGTTAGGATTAAAAGAGATGGCATGTGACAGCATGGTTCCTGATACATAGCGGATGCTTTAACTTCATTTCTGGGTTATAATGATGGAACACCATTCACCATAATGCCCCCAAAGCAAAGTTCCCGCAGGACAAACAACAATTCCCAATTCAACACAGCAGCACATCAGTTGCCCAGACCCTCTGCAAACTCAGTAACCCTTCAACCTAGCCAACAATTTACTTTTAGCTAGCTATAACATGCTAAAGCTGTTTACATAGCACTTTTCCCTGGGGAACTGGAGATGGAAATGATTATTTGC
This sequence comes from Galeopterus variegatus, assembly GCF_000696425.1. NCBI lineage: Eukaryota > Metazoa > Chordata > Mammalia > Dermoptera > Cynocephalidae > Galeopterus > Galeopterus variegatus. The sequence goes on along the minus strand of NW_007727083.1, from coordinate 367,484 downwards.
ACATGACCTGAGAAATGTAAACAGTTACATCCATTTTACCTGGGTTTAAAATATTCTAGCCAATAAAGGCAGATAAAATGGATACATGTATGAAGGCTCCATCAAGAAAATTTAAATAGAAACTCAATTAGGGCTTTACTCTGAAGTATTATACACTCTCAAAAATAAAATACAACCAACCAGAACACATTTATGTCTACAGCTGTAACATTAGCATTGGTGGCAGCTTCTCTACATTTATTGGCCAAGAAGTGCTGTTCCATCTGGTCACATACCCAGCATTACACACATATTTTAGAGTTATTCAAATATTTCATGTGTGAAAACAGAGAGGTTATTTCATGCAGGCAAATTTGGAAGAATTCAAGTGCTAAATATGCTGCAAAGATCCTGCTTAACCCACAGAAACTGACGTTTTTCTTTCAGCCAACCAGTTTAATGCCTACTCGGCTTTTTAATTCATTCACCCACTTCTACAAACGTTGGCACTGACATATTGCCAAAGAGCTATTCCACAATCTCTAATGGGGAGAAAGAAGGGAGTATAACTGTGACATGAATTTCAAACTCTGGGGACATCTTAAAAAATATTCTGGCCCAGAGAAGGCCCCAAATCAAGCCGAATAAAATGACACCTGCACTTTTATATTGTTCTATTATATGTGAGGTCTTCAAAAAGTTCATGAAAGAATTCATATTATCTTTTAATTCTATTTTTCCGGAAACTTTTAGAAGTACCCTCGTACATTTATGCCACAAGAGGCTGTTCATTCATATGATATATAATGTAACTACTGCATGAACCAGTTCCTATTCCTAACAGAGTAAGTTGGGATTGTGTAATAGATGCAGTATTTTATAGACTAAAAGTATACTTCTGAGGTCATATTTCTAACATAAAGAAAACATTGTAAAATAGAATAAACCAGCCTGTAACAGTTTTATACACTAGCATCCAGGAGCTACATGTTTTACACATATTTCTCTACTTCTCAAAGTATACTCTCAAGGTATGCAAAAAAAATCAAGTACTGATTTCTAAATTTCCCTGGAACAAATAGATCCAAGGCCTGGTTCTGTACAGCCAGGAGCAGGAACGCCCATTCAGCATGGGCATAGCATGGCTAAGTTCCCACTGCAGAAGATGCTCACTTCCCCTTGAGATTCTGGTTGACCAAAGAGAAGAAAAGAAAGCAAACATTCAGAGGGCCCCTGGGAGCCTGAGAGTGGCTCCAAAACTCCCCAAACTCTGAACTTACCATAGGAATGGCTTTTACTTATTGAGTAGTTAATCCATCTACTCTAAGAAGAACACTTACCATATTACAGATTCAATAGCATTATTAAGATTCTCAGTGCCAGAGCCAGAGAAATCATTTTAAAGCACATGTGCAAATATGTTACTTCTCTGCTCAGTCCTGGAATGGCTGCTGTTCTACTCAGAGGAAAAGCCAGAATCCTCCCAGTGGCCCAAGGACTGGCAGGCTTGCTTCCCAACACCCTCTCCCGCGCTCACACTAGCAACACTGGCCTCCTTGCTGTGCCTTGAACACATTCAGAATTCTGTTCTGGGGCCGGCCCGGTGGCGCACTGGATAGTGCGCTGCTTGGGAAGCGCGACGGCGCTCCCGCCCGAGGGTTCAGATCCCACATGCAGACTGGTTCCCGCTCAGTGGCTGAGCGAGGCGCGGGAGCAACACCGAGGGTTGCAATCCCGTTGCCGGTCCCCGGCCCGGTACGGGGGCAACACTGAGGGTTGCGATCCGTTGCCGGACACGGAAAAAAGACAAAAGACAAAAAAAAAAGAATTCTGTTCTGTCTGGAAGACTCTTCCCCCAGTGTTCTCATGGCTTACTCTTTAACCATCTTCAAGTGCAAGTCCTTGCTTAAATGTCACCTTTATTTAAAATTTCAACCACTTTCTGTCCCTTTTTCTCCTGCTCTACTTTTCCTTTTGTTTTGCTTTGATTTTTACAACATTTACTGTATGAAATAAAACAAAACTATAATTTAGTTATTATGTCTACTGCTTACTATCTGTTTCCCCTTGGTAAAATGTCCAAGTTCCAAGACATCAGGATCTCCCCTCATTTTGTTCACTGATGTGTCCCAAAGGCCTAGAACAATTCCTGGTACATAGTAGGCCCTCAGATATTTGAATGAATAAATAAACTGCCAGGGACAGAAATGTTACATCACAATACAACTTCCCAGGTCTAAGGCAAAGACTAGGCCTGAGATTCCCACTCACAGGAGACAGACTCTGTGCCATAGGAGGGAACCTAGACAGTATCCCCAGGCACGTGCTGGTCAGCAAGCTCAAGCAGAATAACAGAGATGTGGACAGACTAGGGCGAGACATATATACTACAGACTTTCCAAGGCACCCCACTGCATGGGCTCTTCAATTTGAAATTCAAGGCTTTCAAATCTGGCACCCACCCACCCACCATATCATTTCGTCATTCATCACATGTATGATGAGTCAGCACCACACTTAGACCTGCATGTACTCCTCTACATTCCAGAGAAAAGAGCTGCTTGCTGTCAAGTCCCTGCCTGTCGGGACCCCACCCAGGTGCACATAATGTCTGGAAACCTTTGGCCGAGTCTCAGCCCTGCCCACTGCCTGAGTCAGCCATGACCGAACCTAGCAGAGGACTGGGAGCCCCACCTTCTCTCCAAGTGCCTAGATCATGTTTGCTGCCCCAAATCTACTGTGTACCAAATCCAAAGGGCACATAAGAATGATTCAGAGTACAGTAGACACTATCAGCCACTTCAAACCACAGGCTACCCCCAACTGTAAGCTATGACTCCCACGGTAGTTTATTTAAGACCTTCGTAACTTTCTCCCATGTTTATAACCATTTTTAAATATGTCGCATCTCTGGCTTATTGGGGGTATAGTGTAGTGGTGAAGAGCACAGACTCTAGTTAAACCAACTTGCTCTGCCACTTATGTGTGACCTATATGCCTTTTTTCTTATCTGTAAAATGGCGATAATAATTGTACCCACAAAGTAGCGTAATTGTGAGGACAAATGAATTTTAAAAACGTAAATCCCATGGAACAATGAACATAGAAAACACTGAAGATATTATTCCTATTGACAAAATATGGTACATGTACACAATGGAATATTATTAGCCTATAAATACAAATGAAGTACTGTTACACGGATGAACCTTGAAAACATTATGCTAAGTAAAAGCAGACAGACACAAAAGGCCACATATTATATAATTCCATTTATATGGAATACCCAGAATAGGCAAATCTATAGATTCAGAAAGTAGATTAGTGATTGCCAAGGGTTATTGGGTGGGAGAATGGGAAGTGATTGCTAATCGATACAGGGTTTCTTTTTAGGGCAATGAAAATATTCTGGAATTCGATAGTAGTGATGGATGCACAATTCTGTGAGTATACTAAAACCACTAAATTGTACATTTTAAAAAATGGTATTATTTCTCCTCTTTCTCTTCTATGAGCTACTCCAGGACAGTGCCCAAATCTTATTGCTGTATCCCCTAAAGTGCCCAACACAAAGCATGACAAACTAAACGTCAAATAAACTAAGTAACTAATGACAAACGTGGGGCCAAAATTTTCTAGACAACATCAACAAAGACTAGCACAACTGAGCAGCTTCGAGGAATCACTGGCCACCTTGGGCAAACTTTCATCCCCCAGGCATTTGGAGTACTGCCAGGATACGCTGACTCACTCTGGCTGAGGGTCAAAGGCAGTTTCTACCAACAGGGATATGATCAAAAGGCAACACTTAGACAAACCAGTTCAGGGAAAGAAAAATGGGGGAGGGAGAAACCTGCTTTATCCTTTCTCTTGGGTCCATACTCAGAGGCAGCAATCAGCGTGAAGAGCATCAATTTCTAACACACAGACCTATTTAAACAGTCTCTCTTTAATTGATGTAACAGCTACAAAAATGAATGAACTGGAAAGGAGGGTTGTAGGAGAGAGTATGCCAAATGAAACAAATAGGCTCTTATTTCAAAGCAACAGTGTCTTTGCTTGAATTGGCAGTAAGTAAATTCTTAAATACATTCCAGCACTCAGCTGAACCATCCTTGAACCTGTTCCATACACATGTTCTAGAGGTCATTTTCTTAGCAGGAAATTTTAAAGGAGGGAATTCAGAAGAGGGGGAAATAAGGTATCATCTCAAATAAAAAAAGGTAAACAGTCTTTTTATTTTATGGTGAAGAGAAAAAAATAAATTTCTTTCTCACATTTTCTAGAGTCCAAAAGCTATGAATATAGGGAATTTTTCTAAATTTTACTTTTTTATTGTACATGTTTATGGGGTACAGTTTGTTGTTTCCATACATGCATATATTGTATAATGATCTAATCAGAGTAGTTAGCACATTTATCATCTACACATTTATTTATTTGTGGTTATAACATTCAAAATCCTCTTTTCTGGCTATGTTGAAATATACAATATTATTAGCTATTGTCACCCAAGGGCATCAGAACTGATTCTCCCTATTTAACTGTACCTTTGTAACTTTGTACCAGTCTACCAACCTTTCCTGCCACCCCACCCCCTCTTGCCTGCCTCGGGTAACCACTATTTTACTCTCTATTTCTCTCTTTTTTTCTCTCTTTTAAATTTATTTTACTTAATTGACCCATGATGATTGTATATACGTCTGGAGTACAACATGACATTTAGGTACATTCATACTGTGTGCAATGATCATATCAGGGTGCTTAGTATATCCATCACCTCAAACATGGGTTACTACTTTGTGTTAGGAACATTCAACATCATCTTGACTAGCTATTCAAAGATACAGTACTTTGTTGTTAACTACAAACTCTCTTAAATAGAGGGAGTTAAAAAATATAAGAACAAAGTAAAAACCAATGTCCATTTGTCAGTATAGCTAACATAATTAGGAGACAGATGACTGCTAAAAGCAGGTGAAGCCCAGTTGTCCAGCAAATCCTCAAACGGTGCCCTGGAATCTTCAGACCGAGCTCCCACCATGCACTCTCTGTGCAGCCTTTCCAGCCACTTAATCAATATGCCCATTTCCCTCAGCCTGTAGCATCCTCACCACATTTCCAAATTACTCCAAGTTTGCTTGTTTCTACTTTCATGACCACCCTACCCAGAAAACCAGATTGTTAAAAGTGCTTTTGGAACACCTCATCATCTTTGATTTCTCTCAGCTACTTTTCTTTACCATCATCACTGCCCTGAATCCAGTGTTTATCACCTCTCTCCCTCTGAGTCCATTTTAATTGCCTTTGACCAAGTTTACCTTTAGTATATTGACTGTTTGATCCTTCTTCCACACAGCCCCAGTATTATAAATGGACAAATGAATGAAGCCTAAACTCCTTAGCCTGGCCTTTAAGACCAACCATACCCACCAACCACATCACCTTTCCCGGCTCTTCTCCCATATCCAGGCTCACTCTACATCCCTATATCACCCAGCAGTCATTCTACTTCATGATGATCCTGTCAGAATTCAACACTCCTTTCTTTACAAGGCACTTCTGTGACAAGTGGGTTTTTACACTAAGGTAGCATTTAATGCAATGTGACTTTCTTCACTGGACACCTACAAAGTTTCAGTCCACTGTACACTTCACCATGACTTATCTACAATGGCTTATTGAGAGCCTGTGATGGGCCAAAATTTACAACAATAGTGTTGGGGTTCCTACCTGAGTGTTGCTCAATAAATGCATACTAAATATTTAAATAAATGAACGGCCCTAATAGAAAAATAATACCTGAAAATATTTATTTTGCACTATGCTAAATGCTTCACATACATTTTTTTTTTTAATCCTCAGATGATCTTTCAGGTTTGTCCTATCATCTTCATTTCACAAATAAGGAAACTGAGGTTCAAGCTTCTAAGATCAGAGTAAAAACACAGCAGTGCCAGGATTCAATTCTGGGTCTGTGGACTCCAGAACGCATTTGCTTGACTATTAACCCTTCTCTACTCTCTCCCTCCCTTCTCCTCTACCTGCTCCATTTAAATGATAAAAAATGAAGCTTCAAAGAAGTTACAAGCAAGGGAAAGAGAGAACGGGAAATATATGTGCCATATGTTTGCAATGCTCAGAATAACGTAAATCAAGAGGCACTCTGATCACACTCAGAGGAGGTGCTGTCTCCATCCCATCTCACCAGAGGTCTGGCTTGAGGTGGTAAGGCATGGAATATCTTCCTTTGCACACAGGTGCTAGCACTAGAGCTGCAGTCTCCACGCTTGGGTTTAAAATCGAACTCTAGTTCTTTTTCACTCTGCAACTTTGAGCAGATCACTACACCACTCTGAGTCTCAGTTTACTCATGGGTTAAATGAGACTTACAATGCCTATTCCATAAGATTGCTAAGAGGAGAAATGAGGAAACATAGGGGAAACCCGACTATAAGCACCATGAGGAAAGAGACCCTGTCTACCTTTTCCAGAGCTCTACCCCAGCACCTGGCATTGTAGCTGACATGCTTTCTGAAGGCTGGATCACAGTTTCTCTTATCTACTGATAATCTTCTGTCTGTCTGAGATCTAAGTGTAAGAATTAATTCAAAAGGAAAAATAATAATAACAATGAAGACATTATTACTATTAACCCCCTAAAACATAAGCCAAAAACAACAACAACAACAACAACAACAAAAAAAAAAACCCGGAAAAAAAACAATAGATCACACACTACAGCAAGCAAAGGAGATAAAGAAGTACTTGCATTTCATTACAACCACCATGACTGCATGCTTTTCACAATGGGAGAGATTTAAAGAGAGAAAAGAGAAAGGCAAAAAAAAAATATATGAATGAATAAATTAAGAAACCTAACTGATATCCTAAACGTCTAATCAAAAAGAACAGGCCTTTCAATATAAATTGAAAGATCTGCTCAGAGAGAAGCAATTGAAGGCCCAAATTGAAGAGTCTCAGCAATTTGTGCTAGAAGAGATATTTTGAAATCGCATAATGTAGGAACAAAGAACAAAGCATTTTTATCTGGCTCCCAAACAATTAAATGAACCTGACAATTCCCTGTGGAAGACGGGCTTTAAAGACTGCAGTCGAGTTGGGGGAACACTCAAAGTCAGTCAGAATTCATTATATGCCAGAGGAGAAGCAGCCAGATTTCTAAACAGGCATCTCCAGCCCGGGCCATAAGGAGCCCAAGGCCATCTAGAGCTGCTGGAGACAGGAAGAGTAACCAGTCTTTTGTTAACACTTTGAGCATGCACATCTCACCCAGCTCCTGGACTCGGGTCCTCCCATATGCATTACTAGTCCACATATACACAATCCCTGTGGAATTACAGAAATGAGACTAAATAGGAAAAAGCCCAGTTGCAGGCCAGGGAAGCATGTGATCAATCCTGCCGGCCTTTCATGCAGACAGGGAAGGAAAATTCCTCCCTCTGTGACCATCTCCTCATCTGGGTCATGGGAAAAAGGAAGAAATGCATTGCAGCAGGAATTCAGTTCTTAGGTCAATGGAACTGGCTAAATCACATATGGTAAAAGTAGTCTAGGAAACCTGTAAAATCATATGGGATGACATAATTTGTGCATATACTATAGAGGCACATGGGGCCTGAGGCCAAAGGAGAGAACAGACCTGTGTCACCCACCAGCCATCTCCTGCCCTTAGGACGCTGCCTCATGCTGGCTCTGACCCAAGTCACCAGCACCCAATTTTTTTCTAAGGCAAATTCCTATAATTTAAAGGGTACAAAATATAAATATAAAAGGGCTGGGGGTAGAGGGGATGACTCCTGAAAGCCAGCAGATGTAGAACAGACCTTCAAGCTGTTTCTCACATAGTCAGGTGGTTCTCTGAGCCAAAAGCCTACTCTGTCTTCAGTCTGACTTGGCTCTGGGTTGGCTGACCCTGAAAAGCCAGGTGGGGTCTCTCCAGTACAGCAGAGCAGTATTCTCCACATCTGGTTCAGATTTATGCCATGATACTCAGGGCAGAAACTCACCAACTCACCCTGAGGTAGGGGGCTTTTTTTGTTTTTTGTTTTTTTTCCTCTTTTTTAGTTGTTTTATTTATTTTTTAATGTTGCAAAGACTGATCTAGGAAACAAGCACATTTCAAAAGAAGAAAATTCATTAGCATGCATAAAAAAATAAAGGCAGTAGAATAATGATTATGGCAATTTAGTAAAGCTGACAAAATATACATCTCCAATTCACGGAAATTGAGAGAAAATATAGCCCACGTTGCATATTAAGCGGAGATAGTGTGGCCTCAGGATGCAGGCAGTTGCTGCATGTGCACAGATAGCCTCTGTGCAGTACTAACCTCCCCCCTCCACCTCCCCTGGGGCCGGCTCTGCTAGGGCCACCCAGCAGAGGAGGGAGATATTGCCAAGTTTTGAGAGAAAGCAAGATCTGGAGCAACTTCTCCACTTATGTCCCTGTCTCAGAGGGCAACAGTGTTTCCTAGATAATCCAGTCACATTTGAAATACACGCACAGACACTACAGAGAAAATCAATATTCTGGCGGGGAAGGTTTTAACTACCAAATTTATTTATTTCCCTTCCTTTATTCCATAAACAAAAGCATGTTGGTGGATAAATAACACAGGCTGATGATTTCTAAAGTGCTAGAGTGGTTTAGAGAAAATACCATAAAACCAGAAACCAAAAGGCTGAACATCGTTCCTAGTTTGGGTGGGCAGACAAGAGACCTCAGGCAAATCATTCCACCCTTTTAGCCCTCAGCTACCCTTCCTGACTGCATCTTAGCCAAAACTAAGTGGATATTATTATTTCGACTACAATAACACTCTCGGTCGATACTATGATTAACCCCATTTTACAATGAAATTTTTCCAGAGTTACAAACAAAAGTTGTGGCCAGGAGTGCTAATGTGCCTGATTTGCAGGGATCATGCAATCAATTCTTCAAGTTTTCATGTCCAAGTCCCCTCTGGTGGTCTCAACCCTTTCTATTTGAATGAATTCCATCGATGGTCAGAACCAAAACAGAAAGGGTTGAGTCCACGAGAGTCTGTGTACATCTAGCTAGTAGTACCCCAAGTGTCAGAGGAGATGCCACTAAATGATATAACAGAGGTATCCCCACCTTTGTATCCTCAGTAGAAGATCCTAAAGCCTTTGCCACAGCTATCCCCAAATATTTGGGTTCTGGTCTGATCAGCTGTCTGGGAACCAAGAAGCAGCACAGTGACCTCTAACACAGACCCATTTCTAGTGATGAGCCCTCTCTCTACACCCCCCACCCACCACCCAACGTGCAGTGGCAACAATATTGATGAAGACGTTTCAGCAAGCCAGGGCAACAGGCCAAGTATAACAAAGTAAAATGTCATCATACAAGGGCCAGGCCCAGGTCTTGAGGTCAAAATGCAAATAAGAGGAACAAGGTTTCGCAGTATTACATGAAAAAAGAAATTTTTTTTTTCAAATGTTCAAGGGTGTGCATTGGCTGCCAAGACAGTGTGACTTAAGCTGCATGAACAGAGGTGGATCCTCTGGAAGGTCTGGAAGGAGATGTGTCTGCTTTGACCTGTGCTGCTCACACCACACTTGGAGGATTCACATGTAACTTCACACAACACACTGACAAACAGGAAGTTCCATCAGCATGGTGGAAGTGTGGTAATAAAACTATACCCTGGATAAAGATTTGAAGGAACTGGGAATATTCAGAGAGGAGGCCAGGAGCACCAGCTTCAAAACCTTAAAGCTCCCTCTCCCTCCCCCCACCCCTGGGCCTTCCCCCAAAAGAATAGGATTGTTCTTCTGTTTTCATCCTAATTTTAAAATGACGAAGGTGACAAAGAGATAGATTTAGGCCCAATAAAAGGAAAACTTCCCTGAAAGCTGCAGCCCAAATATAGAAATTTGCCTCTGGAGAAAGTAACTCCTTAGGATGCTGAAATGGAGGCTGGACAACCCTTTGGAGGAGACGCTGAGGAATTAAGGTGTCAAGTTTCCATGATAAGGGCAAAGAACTGTTGTAGGTTGAATTATGTCCTGCAAAAAAGATATGTTGAAGTTCTAACTCCCCCACAACCCCAACCTGTGAATGTGACCTAATTTGGAAATAGGCTTTGGGGAAGTAATCAAGTTAAGGTGAGGCCATACAGAGTTAAGATGGGCCCTAAATCCAATGACTAAAAAGAATGTCTTTAAAAGAAAAGGGAAATTTGGACACAGACATACACAGGAAAATGGCTGTCTTGGTCCATTTTGGCTGCTGCTAACAAAATACTTAGATTGAGTGATTATAAAGAACAGAAGTGTATTGCTCACAGTTCTAAAGGCTAGGAAGTCCAAGATCAAGGCACCAGCTGATTCGGTGCCTGATGAGGGCTTGTTCTCTGCCTCAAAAATGGTGCCTTATTGTGGCATCCTCACATGGCAGAAAGGTGAGCAAGCTCCCTAGGGTCTCTTTTATAAGGGCACTAATCTCATGCACAAGGACAGAGCCCTCATGATCTAATCACCTCCTAAAGGCCCCACCTCTCAATACAATTGCATTCGGCATTAGGATTCAACATACAAATTTTGGGGGGAAACAAACGTTCAGAGCATAGCAATGGCCATGTTATGATGAAGGCAGAAATTGAGGTGATACAGTGCAAGACAAGGAAAGCCAAGGATTGCAGCAACCACCAGAAGCTAGAAGAGGCAAGGAACTGAGTCTTGCTTAAAGCCTTCAGAAGGAGCACGGGCCTGCCAGCTCCTTGATTTTAGATTTCTAGACTCTAGTTCTGTGAGGAAATACATTTGCTTTAAGCCACCCAAATTGTGGTCATCAGTTACAGCAGCCCTAGGAAACTAATGCATATACCAATGCCTAAACTTAGTGACATTCCATCTGTCTTAGGAAATGAAAACTATTTTCCAAGTGGGAATTGGGTTGGGGCACTAACATTAATTCTTGAATCAGAAGAATCTTAAAACATGGTTTAGTCTAGTATTTTTTATTTTAACTCATTCATATATTTCTTAAACATTTGCTAAGTACTCAATATGTGACGAAAATTCTGCTGGACCCTGAGGAGACAAGTATGAAGGAGACATGATTCCTGCCCTCAAAGAGCTCATCGTCTGCTATGGTGTGATTGTTTATGTCCCCCCAAAATTCATATGCAAAAGTTCTAACCCCAAAGGTGATGATATTAGTAGGTGGAACCTTTGGGAGGTGACAAGATCATGAGAATGGACCCTTGTTAATGGAATTAGTGACCTTACAAAAGAGACTTCAGAGAGCTCTCTTGCCCCTTCTGCCACGTGAGGACACAGCAAAAAGACAGCTGTCTATGAACCAGGAAGTGGGCTCTCACCAAACACCAAATCTTCCAGTGCCTTGATCTTGGACTTCCCAGCCTCCAGAACTGTGAGAAATAAATTTTTGTTGTTTATAAGCTGCCTAGTCTACAGTGTTTTATTATAGCAGCCTGAACAGAATAAGACATCCTCCACTAAAAATGTAAAGACCTAACTTGACGGATGTCTTTACATCAGTAGTAGTTGCTAAAACACATTGGTAAGGAAAAGGGAAGATGATCATTTATGACAGTGGGTATCAGAGAAGGCTTTTTGCAACAGTTACATCTGCTCTAAATCTTTAACAAGTAGTGTTCTCCAGATAAACAAAGTAGGGAAGTTCTTTCCAGGCATGTCAAACCATGTTCAAAGGCCTTGGCCTCCAGACGTGGGTAGATGTAGGGTATAAGGAGGAAGGGATGAGAAATAAAACTCAAGGGCTATGTAGAAGCAACATGTATACAACTAGTCCAGGAAACCCCCCAGGTGCTCAGACAACCCCAACTCCATCTTTAAAGAGTCTCATGCAATGATGCCCCTCACACCAGAGCACTATGTGTATTTCCACTGTTTTGTTTATAAAGTGACTAGGGCACCAAATTCCTCCCCTACACTAGTTATACATCCACCTTGCAGTTTCAATGGCAATATCAAAACTTAAAATACTCACTGATAAAAAACCAGACAGAAGAGATCTCGGATAGTTTTTCCCCACCCTCCCCCCAACAGATTTTTAATCCATTCATTTCTCCTCACTCTGACATATGGAGAAGGGAGAGGCAGAAATGAAACTAACAGCTGCTTCCCAACAGTGGAGGAGCATGAGGATGTCAGTGTGTCACACTTGACAGCTGTGAGCGTTCTTGGAACATAATTAAACAACCTCTTGCATATGGAGTTTTCCACCCTTCCAGACCACTCTCACATACACTGGGTTTTATTCTTCCAGCAGCTGAAAGAGCTGAGCAGTGTCTGTGAGGCTGGAAGGAGGCTTGGGGCTGGGTGAACTGCATGTGAGAGGCTGACCCAAGATTAGATCTCAGTCTCCTGACCCTGGGTTGCTGGCACCCTACATAGTTGCACTTGATTTTCTTTAGAAGCATGTGAAAAAGCTTCTAGGACCATATATTGGGAAAATGGCTCAACAGGAATAAATGGAAATTTTTCAAATTACATGGATAAAAATTCCATTGGAAGAACAAAAAAAGCAAGTGTTGCTTGCCTTTATCTTACAAGTAAAGAACATTTCATGCACATGATCAAAATAACCATACCTCTGCATTCTGAATTGGGAGTCTTAAGGAAAGAGTCTTAAGGAAAAAGTCCTACTATAAAGTAGGAATTGAAACCGTGGGGTGCACGTGGCTGCAATGGAGCTCAGAAAGCAGATCTGCTCTACTTTACTCCCCTTTAACTCTCCCTTTAACTACTCTCTGATGACCCCTCATCTCCACCATTCTTCTGTGTTCAATATATGATTGTCTACATCGACCACCTTTAAGAAGTTGTTGATATCAAGGGTAATGATGAAATCAATTCATCACAACCTGAGAATAGAGCCATTGATTCTATGTACCAATGGACTTTCCCTTAAACGTCACTATATTAAGCTAATCTCCAAGGCTCAGAATTTCTCCCAAACGCTCAGGTTAAGAAAGCAACTGCAAACTTTAAATATATACTAAAATTACAATGTAAGAGTATAAGTAGGAATCACATTCTTCCTGAAAACATCACTGGCAAAGTCTTTTTAATGTGCTAGGATTAAAAAACAAAAAGAACATCAATTAGATCACATCTTCTGGTTAGAAGATCTCTCTTCCTCTGATTAAGAAGGGAATTGATACAAGGACATAAAAGAATGTTACATTTAATTAATTTCCTCCCCTCAACCTACTCCTCAGCCTAATAACCTAAAACCCTAATGTGTTTTAGGGATTTCTTTTTGCCTGATCTGTAATGTTAAAGACGCAGTACATATCAGCATGTAACACGCACATGCACACATACACACACACACACATGCATATTTAATTCTGAATTGTAGAGTAATTTATTATTTTCAAGGTGCCCTAGGTCATAAATGAATTCTAAATTAGCTTCATTGCCTTGCCTGTCCAAGAAGACAGTGCCTGTTTTTGAGACACGATCACATGAAACCTAAGAATATGCAAAACGATCTGCCTTCACCCCGGGTATAAGATAACTCAGGAGAGAAAAAAATTCCCATCTTTAGAAGAGGAGAGTTAATTCATTTCCTGAGAAATTGTTGAAATACCCTGCACTTCCATGTTCTCTGAGCATCTCTCTCCTCCTCTCTGCCTCACACACCTAGAAATAAACATCAAATCATGTGTGAAGAAAGAATGCGAATTTTCTTTCCTTCCAAAGGTGAGGGAATGGAGAAGGTTGTTTCCCTTCCCTCTCAGCTGTCTCCCTTGCACGTATGCATGTACACCAGACGGTGTGAAGCCGCAATTTGGAGGGAAATAATAATCCCAGAAGACATTGCAATATTAGGTTATGAAATGACTGACTTTTAAATACGAACTTGTCAGTGGCCCACTAATTAATGAGAGGAGTGCTGAGAGAAGGAAGGAAGGGGTAGCTCACATAAGCAGCTGGAATCCTCAGTCCCTTCCACCCCCAACCTCCACGCCCCTTACAGGGATCAGAAATTCAACAAGCAAAGGGATCCTCTATAACACAATTAAAACAGGCTCTCCCTCTCTGCTCTTGGCTAAGGAAGGAGTCCCAGAAGAGCCAAGTAGCCAGAGGCTGATGCAAAGCACTTCCTTCAAAATTGTCAAGCAGTACTTTGTTAGCATCTTATTTGCAAAGAAAAAACAGTATACCCTGGCTCACCCCACTCTGGGCCCCCATGACTCAGTGATACAGAGCAAAAGGAGAAGGTAACAAAAGGCAGTGAGCGTGGGTATTCTGGCTGAATACAGTATGGGCTTTTGTCCTGGCTGTGGTCTGCTTTCATTTTATTTCTGAAAAGAGGGCTCAGAGGAATTTGACCAATCACTCCTCCTCTCGTGGCCTCAGGTTTTTCATCTTCTTTAAACAGAAGACTAGATGACTTGGTGACTGTGGCAGATTAAAGACGGCTACACAGTCTTTGACACTTTCCCATCAAGAGGTACAGGCCAGGTCCTATGCCCTTCCATCTAAGTGGGCACTATGACTGCTTGACCAACAGAATAACATGGAAGTGATGCTTTGCTAGTTTTCAGACTGGGCTCTTAAGAAACTGGTAGGTTCCACTTCTTATCTCTTGGAGCATTGTGTCTGGGAGCCCTGATCTTCCAAGGAGTCTGACTTAGACTGAGGCTACTGTGCTATGAGAAAGCCAGAGCTAGTCACAAAAAAATGTTGGAGGTGGAGGAAGAAGGAAGATTGGAATGAGGGAAAAAGATACATGTCTGGCCCGCTCCCGGCTGAGGTCCAGAAATCATAGAGCAATTTCAGGCCATCCCCTCTATGCCCTGTCTGAATTCCTGACTCACAGAATCATCAGATACAATAAAGTATTATTTTAAGCCCCTAGGTTTTGGGGGTAGTTTTTACACAGCAATAGGTAACTGAAACAGGGAACCATAGAAGCCCTTCTAGCCCTAATAACTCTGTGATCTTCATGAGTCTCAGTGGTCCTCCACCTCTTAGCCCATCCTCACTGGGATGCCAACGCCAGAAGTTAGAAGGACTAGGTACATGCTTGTGTTGGGCCCTCATTGCCTGACCCTTCAGAATCCATCTTCCACAGGACTTAGAGCAGGCGAGGAGAACCCCTCTGAAAAAGGAGTCAACACAGTGGGAGACAGGGCGAGGAGAGGAGAGAAATGAGGACTAATGACCTCATTTGACTTCTTTGATCAAATCAGCTCTACCCATGGACTTTTCAGTGACGCAAGTCCGTAAATTCATATTTTGCTTAAGCAAGTGTGTGTTGAGTTTTCTGGAACTCTGCTGCTGCTGAAACACTTATCTGCCAGTTAATGGAATGAGGGATATCACTGGCCCTTGGCCCTTGATTTTTTTTTTCATGCCTAAATAATCAGTTATCAGTGGCAAAGAAAGAAGTCATCTTAAAAGGGGGGAAAATACACATAGACAAAATTTTTAAAGACATCAATGCTCCATATTCTGGTCTATAAAATAAAAAGGCTGGTCTGCACTATGTCCAGGGAAGGAAGGATTCTAACATCCCTAGGATTCTATAAGTGCAACTCTTTCATACAATTCACAGCCACGTATAATTATGAAAAACTAGAGAGAACCCAGCAGAGGGAACCCAGAGGGACCCTAGATTGGCATTCGTGGCTAGCTAAGCAAACTACCTACCACACAAAGCACAAAGTAGGAAATGATGTAGCCAATGAAATGGTAAATTTGGGGACTATGCTACCACCTGAAACTGTGTCTATGATATAAAACATGAAGTGATTAAGCAGGCCACAGACTAGTTGTTAAAGTAAATACATAGCATTTAGTAATGAAATAAAAGGAGGAGAAACAATGTGATAGGATTGGGTGGTGGAGAGACAGACACAGCAAAGGAAACAATCCAGAACCTAAAAGCTGGCTTGCCAGCTGAGGTCTGATACTTTAACCATCCTGTCTCCCTTGTCACTAGGACAAACCCCAAACATAACTAACCAGAGTCATGTAATATGTGGCTGACCCTAACCAGGCTCTAATCACAGTTGGGTTTTCTGGCTGTGCCAAAAGAGAGGAAAGGCTGCCAACTACTCAGACTCTTACTAGAATCTTTGCTCTGCAAATTTCATTCCCACAACAGCCACTTCACCTCACCCTGTACTTGGGGCTATGGCCAGTTCTGCAGGAACTGCACCAGCTGCCATCAATGATCCTATTCAAGCCTGCACAGGCCAAAGCAGCAAACCTGCCACTAATGTGAATAGTAATGGAAAACACCAGTGCTCTTTGGGCAGCCAACAGCACTGTCCACAAACTGCTGAACTGAGCTAGGAAAGGGACTCAAACAGCAGGAAACAGGGCAGCTGCAGCCTTCCCATTGTGTCAGAGCCACACAGAACAATTCCCAGAAGCAAATACATTGTACATCAATAGTACTTGAATGGGTGATGCTTAAGAGTTAAGCAAGGTCCTGAGATTTACCAGAGCAGGTTACTGAAAAAGACTAATAATAATCACCATGAAATAAATTACACAACCAAATACTGATGCTCCTGGACCGGGTCTGCTTAGACACACAATAATCTCAAAACCACACAATCAGGACTGCCCCCTCTCTTTTTTGTTTTGTTTTGTATTTTTGTTTTAGGTTTTGTTTTTGTTTTTAGTGGCTGGCCAGTACAGGGACTGAGCCCTGGACCTTGGTGCTATCAGCACTATGCTCTAACCAACTGAGTTAACTGGCCAGCCCCCATCTTTCTTTCTTCATCCACAGAGAAGACTTCCCTAACATGAATCCCTAACATGAGTCAAGAAACCTGGACCTGAATCCCAACTCCATTCCCTGATTGAGTCTTCCTGGTAAATGGCATCCTCTGACTCTCAGCTTTTCATTTGTGAATTGGGCAAACAAACTAGAAATGCTTAAAGCCCAGGCCTAGTGGGCACAATGAGTGGGCACCATGGATCCGCTGGGTGTTTCTGTCATGCCTACCCTTGTACTTAAATATGCAAAGCTATGCTGAAACATGCAGGTCCAAAGATAGTTTTTCATCACCTGCCTTGTCAAGGCCAAAATATATTACTTCCAAACTGAGAATGTCTGTTGTGGCTATTGTAATTTTATAGCTCTCCCCTTCCAATCAATGTGTCCTGTCTGGTCATCACCATCCCCAGAGCAAATGTTTGATGCAACTTCTCAAACAGACATTATTCGGTTATGATCAGGAATGAATCATAGTTGTGAGACAGGAATAAAGACATCTGTTCTGCCAAATTCAGAGGTTGTTATAAGGCCATTAATGGAGATTAAGGAAGAGAAAGTTTCCAATTATAAAGCTTCAGCTCACATGGAAGGTGGGCATGTTCATGAAGGCTGGGATTGAGTCCATCACTTCTATATACAATCCACTTTCCACTCTCCCCACCCATGCTGACAAACACCTCGCATGAAAAAGTGCAAATACTTGCAGATTGAATATATCCAGATGTATTAGAGAAGGAAGGATACTGACTTATTGGAAATGATGATTACCTAGGGGTTAATGGGACCTACTAAATATGGATTACAAACAACTACTTTAATCCACACATGACTACTATAAAGCACATGTTTCAGTGTTTCAACAAGTCTCTCCTGGGCATGTATTACTGTTTGCCAGGCACTGAGCAGGATGCTAGGGATACAGTCGTAAATGAGAACAACATAGATCTGTCATCATGGGGGGTTACTCTCTATGGAGAAGGACTGACATATAATCACAAATGATTATAAGAAGTACAGACATGGGAATCAAACAGAAAATTGTAGCCTTCCCTCTAGAGTCAGGGAAGAAGACCTGAAGAATAAGGAGAGGGGGAGGGAAGAGAGAGCACGTTCTACTAAGGTCTGAGGTCAAGAGTAAGTCAGTTTGGCTAAAGGACCTCAAAGGAACCCAGAGGAGAGAGAGTGAAGAGGTTGGAGGCAGAAGATGAGGTTGTGGAGGTGGGCAGAAGCCGGGCAGTCCTTAAAGACGAGTCAGTGGAGATGGATTCTAAGTTAATGATAATGGGAACCATGGCGGGTTGAAAGCAGAGGAGTGACCTGATGGGGAGAAAACTGCTGTGCAGAGAGCCATTACTCAGATTCTCCTGGATGGTTCAAAAGGCACTTTGGTAACTAGAAATATACTTGAGTACCGGACAGAGACATGCTATGGTGCTGAGATATAAAGAAAAATAATCCATGTGGTAAACTGAGGTAGAGCTGACCTAATCTTGTGACATATCCTAAACATTTCACTCTTTGTTTTTTTATAATCATGATCCAAGTTTATCTCTCATAAAACTAAGGTGTGGAAATAATCCTTGCCTAGAGTTCTGGCTGTTTGGATTTGGATGAAGGAAAGTTTACTCATTTATTACTCAAACCCCCACCTGTTTCCCAAAAGGATTTGAGGCAGTTTATAATAAAAAAGGTAAAGAAAGACAAACAAATCAAAATGTATCACAAGGTAAAGGGGAACTCACTGTCTGCCTTTCTGCACTACACCCTAGGGCCTCAGGAGGAGAAGCTGCAGAGCTCTGACTTCATGGTTGAACATTTCAATACACAGAAAAGAATCGTGGATGAGGGTAGTATCTCCTGTAAGGACGGCTAAAATTAAGGAAGAGAAAGAATCAGGTTCCAGGTTCTCTCTAGGCTCATCTCAAGACAAGCCCCTCTCCCCATCAGGAGAGCAAAATAGAAAAAAACAGTGGAAAATCAATAACTTGACAGCAGTAAAGATCCACCCTATGTCTGTAAAAATAGAGGTCACATCCCAGTGCCAGCAAGCTTCAAAAAAAAAAACAGAGGCTGCAGCCAAGGTTTTGTTCACTCAAAGACAGAAAGACAGACACACACACACACACAGAGCTAATTAACAGTGCCAATGGATTCTGGCCTCTGTTCCCTCTTTCTTTAGAAGGCTCAGCATAAGTGATTCATTAGCTTCCTAGTAGCTTAAGCCCAACAGATCCCAAATTTGGCAATGCTCAGCGAAGCACCAAATATGAAATTTACAAGTTTAGAAGACTCATGCCCCAGGTAAGCAACCCAGAGAGCTGCACCCCCACCTGTCACCCCTGTCCCATCCAGCAGTGTGAACAGTACTTGTGTGCTGCCCTCCCCCACTCTCCAAAATGAAACCCTGGCCCCATCTGCCTCCCCTCACCTTGACAATGGCTACAATAGAAAGACCACTGTAGACACAATTACTAAGGTTATGATTACACTACAGGTGAGTAATGGTTAACAATACTCAAATGTGTAGCTTCAGACACTGCAGGGAGAATTTCTAGAATGACAGTACTTCATGACTGGAAGAGTCCCTGGAAACTTTCCAACTTGACCATGTCATAGCACACAAAAGCTGGTGATAATACTTATACCACACTGGGGTGAAGTGGAACAGGCATCTGTGGGCCAGAAGTAGCCATTCTCAGCAGGCCTCTATGCCCACTTCCCCTCACTGTCTATATCCCATCCCACGCCCCAAACTGCAAAGCTCTGCCTGTGAAACAACTGAGGTTAACCCAGGCTTCCCCTCCTTTCCTTTCTTCCCAGTCCCACCATTCAGTCCATTTTACAGCTGGAAAAACCATGGGTCTCTTCTGTGCCCATCCCTTGTTGTCCCTCCTCCACCACTCTTTCACTGCTGTCCTTGTATGTGACCTTCACTCCCCAGAAGCAGAAGACCCCCTTAGTACATTACTTCCCTTCTCTTCAGCACTGAGCACAACAACTGCCTAAAACATTGAAGGTGATTTCAAATGTTCATTGATTCCCATTAGAATGAGTGATTGTGCCCACCAAAAGACAAGTACAAGAATGTTCACAGCAGCATTATTCGTAATAGCCCTGTAGTGGATTGAATTACGTCTCTCCAAAACTCCCTGATGCTGTAATTGTGTCCCCTAAGTTTTATGTATTAGAAACTTAGTCCCCACTATGACTGTTAAGCAAGTGGAAAATCCTATTATGGTAATTGAAAGGTAGAGCCTTGAAGAGGTGATTGGATTGTAGGACCGTGCAGAAGAGAATGGATTAAAAATGGTGGTCAGGGGCGTGGTTCTGAGGGCTTTAAAAGAAGAGAGAAGAGAGTCTGTCTCTCTCTGTTCTCTCTGTTTCCACCATCTTGCAATGTGAGATCCCTGGGTCACTGTTGCTACCCCCAGATGGACTTTGTACTTCCCAGCCTCAGAAACTGTAAGCAATAAATGTCATTTTTCTTTATAAATCACCCAGTCTCAGGGTTTTTGTTATAAGCAACATAAACGGACTAATACAAGCCCCAAACCGAAACAACCTGAGTGGTCCATCGACAATATAATAGATAAATAGATGTTATGGTATTTCATACACTGGAGTACTATGTACACAGCAACAGTGTTTCTAAATTCCTCACAGATATCACTCCTAGGATTCAAAAGTGAAAAAAAAAAAAAAAAAAAAAACCATTCTTCATACTCTTAACTTGTTACTAGAATATCTAAAAACAATGTTTAATAAATAAGAAATATTAAGTTTTATATTACATACAAAAATCTGTATCTTAAAGCAAATATTCCAAAATGAAAAATGCTAATAAGCATTACTGGGTAATAGTAAAATAATATAACATGAAGATCTCCTAGCAAGGTTAACAGTACCACATAGAATCATATGTTGAAATTGCTAATTTAAGGACTTAGATTGCTTTCAAAATTTGCTATATATTGGCCCACCACTCATAGGGTTTGTATAAAGTATGCTATATGTATAAATGCATTAATATTTATTTTATTTGCAAAAATGACTCACCACTAGCAGCAAAGTAGGCCTGGAGCACACATTTATGATGAGGTAAGAGCTCCAAGCAAGACTGACCAGTGAGACTGTGACCACTTTTCTCTTAGATGCATGCTCCTGTCCCAGCGACCAAAACATCGACCTTAACCTTCTTCCCCTCTGCAAGTCCTGCTCTTGCTGTCCACTTGATGTCTGCTGATTCCTTCCAACAATAATATCTGTATATTGAGTACCAAGTTTTAATCATCACAGAAGAATTACAATATTTTTCCCATCTTCTTAACTGATGTTTATTGAGTGGACAGATGAACAAATGAATGAACAAACAACATGGTAAAATATCTGATGAAAGAAGTTAGAAAAGAGAATGTAAATTAGGATTATCATGTGAATGTATAGAGAAAGAGACTAAAAGAACGTAAAGCTTAAATTTTTATTGTTATGTAAAAACTGGATGAATTTTTAAATTTTAATTTTTCATTAAACTTGCTGTTTATACAACAATAATACTTAAAAATATTTTTGTACCACTGAAAACTGGAATGAAAATAGAAATTTAACAAATATGCTTTCATGTGTTTTATGAATACTAAGATAAACTTTTTCAGGAGACAACCAAATGATTAAACATTAAAGTTGACTTTTCCTCTGTAAATAGCTATTAAAGAGTAATTAAGACTTTCCACTGTGTTAAACAACCACTTGCCTAACAGAGTTGCCATAATCATGTTAAGACAGGGCAGACGGAATCAAGTGAGATGCAGATGGGGCATAGTCCTCACGTGGATTTATGGCCCACATTTTTACTGTCAGCAGACCTTCCCAGCAAGAGACAACATGGCTACATAAATTTATTTCTACACATTTTTTCTGAGGCCACTAAACCAACAACACTCCTAGACAGATGCTGGAGACTTAGGTACTAGTCCCAGATCAACCAGTAAGTAGCTGTGTGACCCTAGGCAAGTTGTTCCACCTCTCTGGATTCCACTCTCTGGAAAGTGGAGGTTCCTTACCAAACCACAAGTACCTACAGTTATGACATTCTGTGCTCCCTACCTCTATTGATGGGACACCTGATGACAATGGTAAAATGCCATTATAATTCCTTGGATTTTCCCTCAGGCACTGCCAACTCAACAGGACCAGTGCCAAACTCTCTATCTCATCCTGAAACTTGCTCCCCTTTGCTCCCTATACTCCTCTTCTGAGAACGGCTCCACCATGTATTCTTGCACCCAAAACAGAAACCTGACTGTTATCTCAAATTTCTGCCTCTCATTCACCACCCACATGGAAACATCAACTCTGCTCAATTTTGCCTTCTAATTATCTCTTGAATCTGTTGAGCTTTCTCTATAATTGCTGCTCTCACTCCAGTTTGACTCCTATCATCTCTCTCCCAAATTACTGCAACATACTACTAATTACAGAAAATTGGTACTGGAAGTGGAGTAGTGCTAATAATGAATATCTGAAAATGTGAAGGTGGTTTTGGAACTGGATAATGGGTAGAGGCTGGAAGAATTTGGAGGAGCAGGCTGGAAAAAACCTAGACTCTGGTGAGGGCTTACAAGACAAAGAGATGAGGGAAAGTTTGCAACATCTTAGAGATCAGTTAAGTGGTGGTGACCAGACTGCTGATAGAAATATAGACTGTAAAGACCATTATGAGGTCTCAGATGGTAATGTCAAGCTTACTGGAAATTGGAATAAAGGTCACCCTTGTAATATATTTGCACAGAACTTGGCTGGTTTGTGTCCATGCCCAAGAGATTTATGAAACATGGAACTTAAAAGCGATGAACCAGGGTATTTGGCAGAAGAAATTTCTAAGCAGCAAAGCATTTGGGCTGTTGCACGGCTACTTCTAACAGCCATGCTAAATTACAGCAGTATAGGCATTATGTAAAGCTGGGATTTATAATTTAAAGTAAAGTGGAGGGCAAAATATTGGGAAATGCTCAGCCTGGTTATTTCACTCATCAGAGTGAAAACGTGTGTTTGGGAGAGGAATCAAGGCTGTAGCCCAAAAACCATCTGCCAAGGAGATCAGTACAGAGAGAAGGGATCATCAAGAGAATAGAAGAAAAACCTTGAAGGCATTTCAGGTATCTTTAAGACTGCCCCCTCCCATCACAGGCTCAAAGACCTAGGACAGAATGGTTTCAGGTAACAGGCCTGCAGGACCCTCCATAATGGGATGCTGTTCTCCAAATTCTGGCACAGTATTCCTCAGCTGCTCCAGCTGCTATTGATAAAATGGCCTGAGGTATAGCTGGACCTGCTACTTTGGAAGATGTAAACCAGAAGCCTTGGCAGTGTCCACATGGTGTTAAGTCTGCTGGCTGGCAGAATGCAAGAGCTATGGAGGCATGGCAGCTTCCAAGCAAATTTTAAAGGATGTGTGTTAAAGCCTGTGGGCCCACGAAAGGATCTGTCACAGGGGCAGAATCATCACAGAGAGCCTACACTAGAGTAATGCCAAGCAGAAACGAAAGCCACCACCAGAGCCACACCGAGTGGAACTGAGGGAGTGGTACTGCCACCAAGACCCCAGAACTGTAGAGCTATCAGTGTGCATCACCAGCCTGGGAGAGCTGAAGAGTGGGCTGAGCCCAGGAAAGCTATAGAGACAGAGTTTCCCAAGGACTTGGAGGTCCAACACCAGCACCAGTGTGCAGAGGATGCCAGACAAATAGTCAAGGGAGATTATTTTCCATCTTTAAGATCGAATGCCTACCCTGTTGGGTTTTGGACTTGGTTAGGACCCGTTACCCCTTCCTTTGGGCTCATTTTTTCCGTTTGTAATGAGAATTTCTATCTTATGCCTGTCCCAACATTGTATCTTGGAAGTAGACAACTTGTTTTGATTTCACACATGGAATTTTGGATTGTGGACTTTTGAGTTGGTGCTGGAACAAGTTTAAACTATGGTGCTATGGGGATGGAATCACTGTATTTTGTTTGTGAGAAGAATATGAGCTTTGGGGGACCAGAGACAAAATGTTGTGCTTTGAATGTTCCCCCCCAAGCTAATACTGGACTTAATCCCCACTATGGTATTTGAAAGGTGAGCTTTTAGGAGGTGATTGGATCATGAGTTCATTCATGGACTCGTGGGCTAATGGTTCAATGGTTTATCAGGGAACAGACTGGCGACTTTATAGGAAGAGAAAGTGAGCAAGTTAGAAAGTGCTCTGACTCAACCACCCTTGCTATGTGATTCCCTGTATCACCACAGGACTCTGCAGAGAATCCCCACCAAGAAAAAGGCTCTAACCAGATGTGCCTCCTGGACCTTGGACTTCCCAGCCTCCAAAACTGTAAGAAATAAACCTGTTTGTGGCTGACTGGTTAGCTCTGTTGTCTGGTCATCCTAAGCTACCTGTGGTTCCCCCAGGAGCTGTCTTTTCCTTGGGCTCATGGCCTTTGAACACAGTATGTCCTCTGGTTAGAATGCTCATTCTTCCCCCTCCCCCATCCTTGTTGGTCTGGCTACTTACTACTACAGGTTCTTCAGGCTCCAGCCTCCTCTACAAACTTCCTTAGAGCTCCAAAACTGGGTTAGGTGCCCTTCCTATGTGCTCTCATGGCACCTGATATTTACTACTCAGAATTCTAATAGTCTGTTTTGTGAGGGAAACTTGAGGACAGAGGGTTGCTCACCATCTATTTCCAGGACCTAGAACAGTATCTGCCCACAGTGAGTCTTCAATATATGCTTATGGATAAATGCACAAAAGAGGAGGGAGAATCAGGAAAGGGAGAGGGATGGAAAGCAACTGATTGCTAAGCAGTCCTAAGAAAGACCCTATACTACAACAGGATTTGTGTTAGTCAGGACCCCAAGGATTCCACAAAGGCCTTGGCTGGACACTTATATTTTCATAGTTTTCTAACTTAAGAGGTGCAATGAATTCCCAGAGATTACCATATCTATTATTTTATATTCAAGCTGTATTACCCTCAAATCAGTCCAAATAATTCTAAGCTCATCTTTATAGAAACACCTGCAACTATCTAGGTCATAATTTGAAAAAAAAATCTGAATTAAACTTTCAAAATAATAAAATTTGACAATCATTCAGAGTTTTCAGAACAATTTCAAACTAATTACCCTTCACCAGACAGGTCATGCATGTGCTTTCACAATATCTGGAACCTTGTTCACGCCATTTCCACTGCTCTACTCTGAGCTCTGCCCATCCCAATATCAGCTCATCCACGAAGGCTTCACTGGCCACCCGTGTCAGTGACACTGAGGTAGTTATCTCGCTGGCCTCCCACAACCTTCATACAGAGCTCTTCCCATGGTCCATGCTGGTCATCTATAATGACTCAAATATATGTTTCTTATCATACTTACATTTTGTACATATATATTATATAACATTTATCTGTAGTTACTCAAACATTTGCTCAAGTAATCTAGTTCAAATTTCTATCCATTATGTCTTTAATAAAGAAGAATAAATAATATCTGAGCAACACCAAGCTCCTCAGATTGGGGACTGAGGATCTGGTGAACTCACAGGCAAGTATTCCAGATGCATGCAGCTGTTCCGCACATCTCTCTCTCCAGAAGTTGCCCTGCCTAAATTCTGATGGGCATTTTTGTTGTCAGAACTTGAAAGAGCCAAAGATACAAGTTGTGGGGAATGTAGGGTTCCCAAATAAATCATTTACATGATTTCATTAGCTGTTGCTGAAAAAGAAAAAGTAAAAAGAAACTATGAGAGGTAGCAAGATGGTGGGAGAAGACAAGGACTAGGTAGGAACTGCCCCTGCGAATGTCTTCAAGCAGCTGCCCCCCTTCTGCGTACCTGCCTACAGCCAAAATGAAGAGAGTGAACTAAATGACTTTGAAAGGCTCTTTGGCTCAGTGGTGTATTATCTCCTTTGAGTTCTCTTCCCACAGGCAAATTCAAGGCAGGACTCAGTCATTTAAAAAGTGGACACAGATGAGCGCCTTTATAGAACTTTCTCCCCCTACAGAGAAAATTGGACAAGAAATAAAAAGCTTAACAATTTCTTTGATATCAGTTCTTTGCCTATTACCTTCTATAAAATAAAGACTTATTCAGCAGCATCTTCTGGTCTAGTTAGCCCTTTCATGAAAAACTAACTTTTTTTATAGATTGAAAAAACATCCATTAAGCAAGTAAGGCTTTTGAACACCTGCATTTATGTGAACTATGTCTTGCAGCCCTTACTGTGAAAATCCCAATTCCACTCTTCTGTCCTAGCTAACATGCTGATCACGTGGTGAGCACTTTGTGCTGAAGAGCAGGATGGTAGGATCACTACGTCCACATCAGCATAACTCAAAAGGAACTCCCCCGACCCCCGGCCACCACCGCCAAAAAAATAAAATAAAATAAAGGCAGAAAGGGATGCTAAAGCAGCAATGGCCAAAACCTTCTGCAGGCCTTCCTTATCTCCCTAAACTTCACACTGATTCTTAAATCCACACAGCAGGGGTTGGTTAGGCTTTCAGTTAAAAGCACCAAAATAAACTGAGCTTGGGGTTAGGAGGGGAGGATTGAGAACCTCTCCCTCTGTCTCTAATGGTACCTAATAAAGAGAGAAGAGAGATTCTAAGGGACCACAGACCACATGTGGCTTATTCTAAGCCACATGCCACCAGCACCAGAACTGGGCAGCACAAACAGCCTTGAAGTGAAGGTCTCCACTGGGGCCATGAGAAGACGGGCAGGGGCAGGGTCCACTGACGCTCCCAGCATTATCCAAGACAAGGCATTTGAGCAAATTCAGTGACTAGAACAAACCCCTATTAAGCCTCATAAAGGCATTCACTGCTTCCTTTATACTCCCATCTCTATATCCCATTTTAGCTTACTAGTGAGACTGTAACTTCTGCCAGAAATTAAAAAGTGGTTGGAGAGGCTCTGTAGGTAGAAGACCTCAGAGAAGACTGTTCATCCAGTGGTAATTTGGAAGCAGGGAGGAGCAAAGTAAGAAGTAAGTATGTATTGAGAAGTAAAAAGAAAAAAAATCCTTCTTAATCAGGAGCTTTTTCTCCCAAAGCAGATAAATCTTTAATTGATTAATGTCATAAACAATTAAAATGGGTCTTTATTGCAGAGAATACCCATAGCAAGAAAGCCTTTTAAGCTTTCCCTTAAAACCACAAGACAGTCAGCTTCAGCACCTTGCCCAAGGCCAAATACTTCAAATGCCAAACCTCTAACAAGGGCAGAGGAGGAGAGAAATGGATCAGGAGACCATGAGCTCCCCAGGACTCCACAGATGCCCAGGACTACATCAGCAAGAGGTGCTACAGCAGGAGTTTCTGCCACTCCAAGGGCTACTGAACCACTTCACCAACAACAAAATCCACTGTCACAGGTTGGCTTTTTCAGAAGCAAATGCTGGGATGGAGTTTGAATTCAAGATGTTTATTAGGGAATCGACCCTTGGATGGGAGAGAAGAAGCAGGATCAGGCAGAGGAAGCAAACCAACAAAGCCTCAGCAGGGTGTTCTGGTGAGCCTTGTACTCCAACCTCATCTATGGCCAGATGTTTCCAGCAGTGGGCCCCCCAGGAAGGGCACAGCCTAGGGCGAGCAGCTCTCTGCAGCAGACCCTCATGGAGCGGAAAGCTAGCAGGAGTCTGTCTGCAGAGTGCACTGCCTGAAACTGTCTGCAAGCCCTCCCTCAAAGGGAAACTAGGGGGTACAGCTCTGCAGTTATTACTTCCACCTGTTTCGAAGACAAAACCTTTGCCCACTTTTTGATTGAGTTATTTGGGTTTTTTACTATGTGTCCTGGTATATTCTGGATATTAATCCCTTGTCAGATGCATAGTTAGCAAAAATTTTCTCCCACTCTGTAAGCTGTCGTTTCACTCTGCTGGTTGTTTCCTTTGCTGTGCAGAAGCTGTTGAGTTTGATATAGTCCCGTCTGTCTACTATTTCTTTTGCTGCTTGTGCTTTCGGGCTCATGTTCATAAAGTCTGTGCCCAGACCTAGTTCCTGAAGTGTTTCACCTATATTTTTCCTTCGTAATTTTACAGTTTCAGGCCTTATACTTAAGTCTTTAATCCATTTTGAGTTAATTTTAGTATACGGTGAGAGGTGCTTGTCTAGTTTCATTCTACCTATGGATATCCAATTTTCCCAGCACCACTTATTGCCTGCCTTTACATTTATGATTAAGTTTAAGAAGATTAAAAATTTAAGTTATGTTACTTGGAATGTACTAATATGAAAAAAATCCAATAGGAAAATATTTCCATTTGTACTTAAAATAACTTTACAAACATTTTTCAGATTAAATGAATTGGTAAAGGGCCATAAAAAACGATTACAATGTATAAGGTTAAATATACTAATTATCCTGATTTGAGCATCACATATTCAACACTGTACCTCACAGATATGTATGTTCAATCAATTATGTTTCAATAAAATAATAATAAAAAGAAAAATCAATTGCAAGAAAATGTTGCTCTTCCCATTTACTGAAAATTATAAAGTTATGTACAAGGGTATGTAAAAATTTCATGGGAAGTCTTTATCTTTCAATTTTATTTTTCCATGACCTTTTTGAAGTGCCCTAAATGTCATACACATAGTATGTATGTATATAGATATAGATGTACATATTTATAGAGAGGATTGTCTGGATGTTCCCAAAAATGTTCTCTGTAATTATCTCTAGGTGCTATGATTTCAAAAGGGTTTTGCTTTCTCCTTAATATCTTTCAGCATGAATTGCATTTTTTGTGGCAAGAATATATCTTTTTAAACAGATACGAAGATGTAAAGTCAAAACAAAAGCATCCGTTGTCCTTTCTGGAAGACTTCTGTGTCCCATGCATGAACCCAAGTGAGAACCACCATTACAGAGGAAGGAACCCAAGACTAGATAAAAGTCTTGGATCCAGCAGTGACTTACCACAAGGAAGAAGGCTAATCACTGGCCACTCTGTACCTCAGTTTCCCCACATGTTAGCTGGAGGGGAAGGAAGCTAGTTAGATCTCTATGGCTCCTTGCAGCTCAATATTTTATGGTTCTAAGGAAAATGTTAGTCACTGCCTCCCCTTATTTTTTTGAAATGAGAAATTAAATTTAACTAACACACAAAATACCCTAAATAAGAGTATAGATTTGATGTGAGAAAACTGTACCAACAGCTATAAAGTTTGAGCTGTCTGCCAGTTACCAAAACGCTTCTGGGGAAAAGCAGCCTCATTGGAAGGTTTTTGCTACAGAAGCTGCTGACATGTATGTTACAAACTGATTAAACCAGAAATAAGCACATCTGTACCCGCAGAAGCACACAGAGGAAGGCCTATGGAGAAACCTGGCAGCGCTGGCCAGGGGGGCCTACCTTCTCAGATGGCAAACGCTTGGTTCTGTGAGTTTTATTACTAAGGATTTATAAATGCCATGTGAATAAAAAGAAGTGGCATCCGTGTTTGTCTGTTCTTGCCCTAAAAAGTACTGGACTCTGGTTGTCATTCCCTGTGATATCTGCATTTTATCCTAGCCTTAAAGCACTGGAACCCAAAGAGATTGTGATCCAAAAAGGGTAATTCCCCTTGCTTCTCCCACAATAAAATTCATTTCCTGAAAAGAACTCATGCTACCTGCCTCCCTTATTGGATGCTAATGGAGTAGCCTCTGAGCTCTGTGAGAGCAAAGACCATCTGTCTCATTCACTTATGCATCCCTAGGGCTTACCCTACGACTGTGCAAGAAACTGACATTCAATAATTATTAAACAAAATGAACAAATGAATGAATGCATATGCTCCTTGGCTAAGTGTGATGACATTAAGGATATTAGAAAACATTATGCAACACTCAGAAATTAGGTAAAAAGAAAGCAGTATGTCCTTTCAATGCCATATGGGAGTATTGTCTAACAGGTGCACTCGAGGATTATGTGATTCCCTGGGTGATGTACCTGTGTTTGACTTGCTATTTACCATTGATAAAGGTTCAGATTTTGTAAAGTTATATGTTGACTTGGAGATTTTTATCCATTGTAGATGCATATGATTTCCCTGGTAGAAATAAGAACCCTAAATGTTATTGTTTTATTGCCCTGTAGAACATTAACCAGTTTTGTATCTAACCTAGCAATCTTACTCCAACATTCGTCAATGCCTGTAACTACACAGTTCCTCATGTGCTCTTTGAACCAGCTTTATCTTCCTACCGGTTCTTTCATGAATGAGTCAAATACATCTTCGACATGTGGTCACTTTGTATTTGTATAACAGTCATGTCTATAACTTTTAAAAAATTACATATTGACAAGAGAAACACAAAAAAAGATCTAGTTTGTAGCCTAGCATGAGAGTAAGATGTGTACATAAACATCTATATTTTAGGTTAGAAAAGAGAGATAGACATAAAGAGCTGCCAAAGTGTGGGGAATTAAATTAATGACTTTTAGTTTAGTTCACAGCTAGGTGCAGTATTTATTGTCAGGGATATAAAACCTTGATCATTTCCTAAAAGAAGAAGGAAAAGTAAATGATCCATTAGAAGATACCTAGAAACCCTATCAGTAGTTATACCTCTGCTATAGTTTAGTGGAGTCAGTTGACCAAAATTCCAGACCCAGGGATGCCTTTGTAACACTAGGAGAATCACATCTCTCTGAATACCAGTTTCCAGCTCCAAAGCTATATGATTATTAAACAGCTCCCTGACCTGAGTTTATTCACCTCTATTCCAGCTTACTTTGTGCCCCTTTAGAGGCAACTTACTGCAGAGACCGGGGACTCTTTTATTTACTAAAAAAATAAAAATAAATCACTTCTATTAATGGTGGTGGTGTTACCTGAAGGCAACAGTCAAATCTGGATGAAATCTCAACAACCCTCTCAGTCTTGGTCATTTTCTGTGGTTGTCTCTGAACATTGGAGACTCCTTGTCATGGCAAAGAAGTGGAACATGAGACAGACCTCTTAGATTCACAAGGACATGGGTTCACACACAAGAAAAGCCAGGTCCAAAGCCCCTGGCATAGGAATATATCAGATGGGATGCTCTCTTACATTTAAAAGTTAGGGTCCAGCACCTATGCAGTGATGTTAAAACTGAATTTTACCGCATTTCCTTCGTTGCTGCTTCTTATATTATAAACTAATCATTCTTTAACTTCTCCACCATTCAAACATAGTAAATCATTCTTTGATTTTGCATTAATCCTCTCTCCTTTTTAACTATCTGTAATCGAACATTCAAGACAACTACAACAGTAGTAGTTGGGGGTTAGGGTTGTTGTTCTATCCTGATCAAAGTCAAAGAATAATTCTGAGGCTGAATTGAGACTCTTTCCCTACGCACATGTGTATGTGCGTGCACGTGTGTGTATATGTGTGCGTACACATTTGAACTTTCAGTGATATCCACCATAGCACCCTACACATAAGAGGAGCTCAATAAATATCTGTTGAATATCTGAATGAGAGGACAAACCTACGAATTACTCAAAGATAGAAAAGGACAGTGTATTATTCCTATTCTAAAGAGGTAAAATCTGATACAAAAAGATTTAGTGTCATGCAAGAGCCAGGAAGCAATTCTTCTGCTACATCTGGCACGATGCAAACCCTTAAAAGATAATTATATATGTTTCTGGAAGATTAGAGATATTTGAGAGTTGAGATAAGAGCAATAAATACGATTAAGAGGACAAAAATTGGTTCTGTGAGGAAAATAAAATCCTACTAGCAAGGGTTAGATTAGACTATAGGCAGACTTCGAGCTGTCTTCAGGTACTGGATGTGACTACAGTTATAAACTCAATTTAATTACCAATAATAAACCATCCACAACTAAGAGATCTTGATATAGACAACCTGCAGAAATAGCACATTATTTAATCTCTTGGCAAGACGTTTTCTATCATTTTTGTCAATTTGGCTTAGTTAACAATATCTCTGCTCTCCACACCCAGCACACACACTTTGGTTTAAAAGCCCAAACCTTCCCCATTGCTGGAAAGAATATCCACAGCGACTGGTTTCCATTCTATTCTCATGAATAAATATCACATTTGTGACCTTTATCGCACCCTCTAGGCAAGGATTATTATAATGAGAGCACTGATCAGTCTGTCTCCACGTAGGCAGCAGGAAAACCCTGAAGTGAGGAAGGCCATCTTAAAAGGAAAGGTAATTAAACACACAACAGTCCTCCATCGGCCTCAAGTTCTCCTTCTCAGAGATTTGTTTCAGACAGCTCAGAAGTAGTGCTGTCTACAGATGAGACAGGAGCAAATGGCAGAGCGACATGCAGGCTCTCTTGGTGTAAGATGCTTTCAAGGCTGCAAGGCCACAACAAGTTGGGACTTTGCCACCTCGAATCTTCCTTGGAAGCAGCAGAGCTATAAATTCCAATAAACATAAATATGGTGCTGGCCCACCATTACAACTCTTTGGAACTTCATCTGAGTCTGCAGTAATAAAGCAGGCAGGGCATGTGAGGATTAACAGAAAACTAGTTAAAATTTTTAACAATCCCACACTTTTCACAAGTTGCTCCTTTTAATTATGATTTTTTTTAAGCTTTTAACCCCACCAGGAACCTCACTGGTTAAATTATTTTCATAATTTGTATATACAGTCTCAATTTTTTTGTGATGAGGTGGGGGTAGAAATCATACTTACTAACATTTTTGAGTACTTCACTTGCAAAATATTTTTATACAAATTGGCTAGTTTTCAAAAAGTATGTCTTTTCTGGTATTTCCAAATATATGTAACAGAATACAGTGAATACAATTTATCCATCAGCCAGTGTTAGTGAGCCTTGATATCTTGCCACATTTCCTTCAGATTTTTGAATAACAAAAAACTACAGGTGCAATTATTCCATTCCACTCTCCTGTCATTTAGAGAGGTGATTACTATTCTGAAATGCGTATCATTCTCAAGCACATTTTCATATGTTTACTATATGTGTGTATTCAAAAACAATTTATAGTATTATTTGTTTAACATTAAATAAATAATGTCATGTTGTACAAATCATTCTACAACCTGTTTCTCTAAACTTTATGTTTTTGAGATTTACCCATGTTGGAATAAACTCTAGATCATTAATTCTAATTTTTGTATGGTATTACAATTTAATTCAATTCTTACGTAACCCTGTGCCTGAAATAATTCTAAGTAGCAATGACTAACTCAGACTTAGTTCTTACTCAAAAGTTCATGTTCTTCCTATTTCAAAACTCTTGACTTCTGGGCCGGCCTGTGGCTCACTCGGGAGAGTGCGGTGCTGATAGCACCAGGGCCACGGGTTCGGATCCCATATAGGGATGGCCGGTTCGCTCACTGGGTGAGCGTGGTGCTGACAACACCAAGTCAAGGGTTAAGATCCCCTTACCGGTCATCTTTAAAAAAAAAAAAAAAAAAGCTCTGACTTCTGAAATTAGAAGATTGGAATTTACAAAGTCTTCATACGAAATTCTGCCAGGCTGCAGATCAGGGAAAGGAGAAAAGCCCCCACTGTCACCATTGTCCCTAGATTCTTCACTGTACAAACAGGGCCACCAATTGTTGTAGAGAAGATGCTGAACTAAATGCCTTGGTTTCTTTAACCTAAACTCCAACCTGGGAAATTTGAACATGGAACAGATGTTTGATGATACCAATGCATTGATGTTAACTTTTTTTGAGGTGTGATAAAAGTACTACTGTGGCTATGTTAAAAAAGAAAAAGATGTTGTTTAATGATTATAGAGTTTCAGTTTTGCAAGATAAAAAGAGTTCTTGAGATTGCACAAAAACATGAATGTACTTAACAGTACTATACTGTACACTTAGAAATAGCTAAGATGGTAAACTGTATGTTATATGTATTTTACCACAATGATTTTAAAAAGGAAAAAGAAAAAAATATTTAAGGATAAATTATATGTGTCTGGAATTTGCTTTAAAATAACCCAGGGTGGAATACGGGCTGTAGAAGAAACAAAAATTAGCTCTGCAGTGATAACTCTTGAGACTAGATGATAGGTACCTAAGGGTTCATTATACTAGTCTCTATACGTTTATATGTTTGCAGTTCTCCATAATAAAAAGTTTTAAATAATGGTTTAACCTAACCAAAAATTTTTTTCACTTCACTAATAAGTTGTTTCACTAGAGTTTTTAAGTATTTTTCAAATGCTAATAAGTTCTGAGAGCTGCTTCACCTTTCGTGGTTCTAGAATGGACAGTGCTTCTCAAACTTGAATGCACCTTTGAATCACCTCAGGACCCTGTTGGAATGCAGTTTCTGTTCAGCAGGGTTTGGGTCAGGCCTGAAATGCTGCATTTCTAACAATCTCCCAGGTGATGGTGCTGGTCCATGGGTCACGCACTGAATAGCAAGGAATAGGGTACTTAAAGGCAGCAAGCAAGTCTTTGCAAGGGGAGAAGCCAGCAAAGCTTTATTTAGATTGCTTATCTGGGGAACAGAAGGTCACCAACACTGCTGCTCTGTTATGGAGAAAAGTCTCCCCACCGCTTTGCACCCTAGCACCAGGCATCTCAATTCATTTAGTGGTAACCTCCAAAGTAGAGGGCAGTCAAAAATGGAAGGACCCAGAAATCAGGTTTGTTCCTTTGAGGCCAGCCTCGTACATCTAAACTCATTAAATAACAATGAAAAATTACTGCCCTGACAGATTCTGCTCCTAAATCTATTAAGTAATGACTAAATCAAAGAAACATGTCCAGTGGTCAAAGTCCAGAGGCCCAGCCAAGACTTGGAAATCATTAACAAACTGTAATAAGGTTAAATGAGCAAAACATATTGAAAAGTCTAGTAAATTCCACCTGATAAAGAGATAAAATTCATTTAAGGATGCACACTCCTAAACAATCATCACATCTCTGAAGAACCAAAACAAGAATACCCATAAAAAATCTTGTCCACAAAAAACAGTTTTATGGTCACCAGGTTAACTTATCCAAATCTTCTGTCCTCAGAGACTACTCTGTTATCTGTTAGACCACGAGTGCCCAAAGGACAGGGATTATACTGATGATTCTGGAGCTGTCACCACATGATCACACAGCTCCCATTCATTGAGCTTGCTGAGTGTGAGGCAAGCACTGAGCAGTCTGTACGAATTCTCTCCCTTAAAATATTTTGTCTTTACTCACTAAATCCCCCCCCTTTTAGAAATGATTTTTTCCTAAAATGTTAATGCTTGCTTCTTTCAGCAGGGATGTTGTAGAAGAAAAGGCACCACCTTCTCTGTCCTGTGAACTCCAGGTCCAAAGTATCCAAAATCTAGGGGAGCGGCTCAAACCTGCCCCTCACTGTTCACACAGGCATGACAGGGAGCCAGCACTGCGAGGAGCATGAGAGAAACCACACATGTCCCCACCTCCAGCAGGCATGTCATCCCATGGAAAAGTCACCAGGCAGAAAAATGTAAATGAATATATTTATTATTTACTCAGACACACACACACATTCCATTCTGGGCAGGCAGAAGGAATGTTTCTGACAAAAGGGTTAAGGACGTCTCCATCCAGATAGTTTCGGGGCTGGGCCTTGAAAGACAGGTACTTATAGTACATGAAGAAGGGAAAACACAAACTGAGGCACTGAAGCATGTGAGAACCGAGAGCAGAGAGTAGCTTGGAATGGCTGGAATGCAGAGACCTCTGGGGCTCCTGGGAAAAAAGAATGCAATGGATAGGTTATTCTGAGAGGTGCCTTAGCTCTGAATCTCTAATTTTGCACTTAAAATTAATTTTTACTTAGTAGGTGTTATTTTTCTAAACAGTCTCCTTGTGTCTAGCCTCAGAAGCATTTCTTTGAGGCTGTAGCCTGCAAGGAAATTAAAAGACATCTGCTCAGACCAGGCCCTATCTGCCCTGGCCCTAGAGTTTATCAGAGGATGATGAAGAAACCTGTCCATGTACAGTTTCCAGAGTCTTGTTCCAGGTACCTCAAGCCCAAGCCAAAACTGTCACCCAAAATACCTAACAGAGAAGCAAAAAGCCATGAATCCAGAGTACGAAGATGTAAGAAGTGTTTTGTGAATTATTTGCAAAGAATGCAACATAACAGTAAAATATTACAGGAAAAGTTTTTATCCACAATTAGAAATAACTCGTATTATTTCTAGAATAAATTTCTAATTAAATTAGAATTAAAATTCTAAAGAACTCCAAAAGAAAGAATTGAGGTCCTTTACAGCAACATCCAGGGAGTCAACAATCAGTTTAACAAAATAAAATAACAATAGTGTGTTGCTTAGTCAGTTAAGAACATTCCCCCCCGAACCCCTCCAAATCGAAGGGTAGACTTTGGAAATGCCTTCTGTGTGAAGGACAGATTTCAAGAAATTAGAAATGTCTATTGCTATTTCTAAAACTACAGCTAGCCAGAAAAACAATTCTTTTTGTTTTTATTTATTGCCAGACCTCACAGAAACAAGAACTAAGAACCTTTTCTTGACAGCCTTCTGGTGTTTCTGGAAAAAGACCTCCTTGGGACAGATAACTGAAGCATATTCCTGCCTCCCTCACAGGTTAGGTATGAGAATTAAACAGTACATAGAAGTAGCTCATTAATAATAGCATTATGTGCAAACAAACAAAAATTCTCATCATTGTGTGCATGTTCTATTTTCACGGATCACAGATGCCAGGGGAAATTCCCAATAGAAATGAAAGAACTAAGATTTTTTTCTGGTGTTTTCAACTCTGTATACTGAAGGAAATCATGATTTGAGTGACTCTTGGAAATTCAAGACCCCAGATAAACAAAGAGCTTAGACTTGTCCTTTAAAGAAAGCATGGCTTTTATACAGTGGCAGGCTTGGCTTTTAATGCCTGATGGGACATCATGACAAAAGGTAAACCTGAGCTCCCTGCAGGATAATTTTCTAGGTTTTGAAAAAGTCTGACACAATCTGTTCTGTAAGTGATGATTACAGAACAAAAACAAAAACCGTGCCTATAAAGTCAACAGTTGGCATACCATGCCTCTTTCTGACTGCACAGGTACAAACTCATAAATTCTGAAAGCCATGAAGCCAAGTGATTGTGCTATCTTGTAAAAACCTTTGAAACAAGCAAATTTCAGCAAAAATGATATATGCTGTGAGAATATGGCATTAAGTTAAAATAGCCATCCACACATCCTCCATGGCAAGAGATTGCTGAAGATATAAGATGTACATGCCTCTCAGGAGTCCCTAAATATCAGGTCTAAGTAGAGCAGTGGGGAGAGGGAGAAAGAATGATGACTTTAAATATTAATAACAAAAATTCAAAGATTGTCTTGAGTGGGGAAAAAATGATGGTGACATCTTCTATCCAAGTTGTTGTATTTTTAGAGGTCATTTTCATCATTTCTCAACATCTTATCTCAAAGAAAATGAATACCACTTAGGGGAAGATGAAAACAAAGATTTACTTAGAATACAAAACACACATCATCTTCTGACTTGCACAAAGTTCCTCTGGAAGCTTCTTGCTCAAATTAATCGGGTGAGCCATTTTATCTCAAACCAGTAGGAAAGGTCCTACCTTGATATTCCTAAACTCGCTTTCTTAGCTCCTCCTCAGAAGAGGCAACTCAATCTTGAACACAGACAAATACACACCTCCCCCGCACCCCCCACACCACCACACACCCACATCAGAAGGCCTCAGTGCCAGCAGCAGCTGTACACCCCAGGGCTGGTCCCTTTGACAACCACTCCCCTCTCTCTGGGCTTCACTTCGTGTCAGTAACAATGATGGCTGCCATTTTCCTTAAGTACCCACTACATGTCAGTCATTGTGCTAAGAATGTTTTATACTTAATTTAAGTCTCACAAACACACAGTGAATTGTTTCATGTCAAGGAAGTTAAGACTTACGGCCACAGTTGTACAAATAGGAAAAGGCAGAGCAGTGACTCAGACCATCAGACCAAGCCCTGTCCAACTCCCAAGTCCTTGCTCTTTGCTCTTTCTTCACCTCTATACAGCACTGGTAAAAAGAAGGTATTGAACCTGACTACTGCTAAGCGCTCTTCTAGATCTACCATCGTATTTCCAATAGTTCTCATCTCCACGTTCCAGAATTCCATACGTTTGAACTCATCTTGCTCCTGCCTAATCATCTGCCTGTGGCATGCCCTGGATAGGAAAGGGGAGGGGTCAGCAACTGAGGAATGGAAGCAGCATGAGGGGAGCTCTGGCACTTGTGCGAGGAGCCTTTGGCTTTGCTTTTATCCTTCCAGGGTTTCACACAAAGCTGGAGCCCTGCAGCCTCCTGTCACCTGCCTGCCGGCACACTTGCCAGCCCTCTATTCCCTTCAGCCAAGAACAGAGATCATCCCCCAGACTGCATTCAGGAGAAAGTCTTAGAAAACAGCCTGTCACTAGAAACTGTAAGCTGTTTAACACGCTGACACTCTGCATGATGTGTTATATATATTAGTGCAATATAGTCTCAAAAACCTCCACATTTATTTATTCACTTATCCAACATATATATTGGGAACCTTCTCTACGCCAGGCACTGTACTGGGTGCTGGGAGATAACATGAGCCACATTTATATACATATAGAGAAGGTTCGGGGAGATTAAATAGCTTGTTGAACCAGGTACAAAGTGGCAGAGGGCAAAGATTCAAAAAGTCTGTTGTAAGCTTAAAATGATATCAGGTGATAAGGCTCTCAAAAGGTCTCCAATAACTTATTGGCTCAATACCCAACCACATGAAAAGTGCATTCACATACATTACCTCATTTAACTCATCAAATCTATGGCTTATTTTCTAGAAACTATTATTTCCTTATATTCCCAAATGCTGGGTAGTTTTAAAAAAGTAATTTTATCAAAAGTAGGTCTAAGCACATCACCTTTTAACTTTTGGTGAGTCACAGACCTTCAAGTTCATAGAGCCCCTCTTCTCTTGCATAACAGATTAAACCTAACCTGCCCATCTGTGCAAAAAGTACCATGAGAGCAAGTCACCTCACAAAGAGCAAATATTCTATTACCCAACTAAGCCTATTTCTTAAGGCACCAACGTCAATTCACCATATGTTACTGAATTTCTTCTCTGTACCAACACTTATTTTTCTATCTTACATAAAGTATACACTCCTAGGGACCTCAGTCTGGTAGTTAGGTGGGGGAAGAAGAAAGGAGACAAGGAGAAAATTAAAGATCATTTCCAGTCTAAAGGGAGTAGTCTGGTGCCAGTATGATGATCAGCAAACCCCATATTGCCACAATTTCTCATGAGAAACCATAAATCCAGATTTTTATGTGGTCACCTAAATTTTTAGACGTTGCAAGCTAATTCAATAGTATTTGTTTTTAATACAATAAGGGCCAAACAAGATAGGGCTGCCAGCCAAATTCAGGCTGCAGACAGCTGATTTATAACATCTAGACAATGAGTGTCATAGAAGGTGGGCAAGAAAAACATCATCAGAGGCACTGACTTTGGCTGTTTCTGACCTGGTAAGAGAAAAGCAAAAGGGGTCACCTACAAATTCCCTGTGCAAGAGGGGAGCTGAGAGGAGTTCCCACGTGCAGAACATTGTCAAGAGCTTCCTCACAGGCGAGTGTGATGCCAAATAGGTTAACCGGGTGCTTGACACATAGTATACAGTCAAGAAATGTTAGTGCTTTATGATTATTATTGTTAGTAGGACAGGAAAGCTCACATGGGTGTGCCATACTAGTTGTGTAACCTTTGGCAAGCCACTTAACCTCCCTACCTCAGTTTCTTCATCTGTAAAATGTGCTGGCACAGACCAAGCTTCAATAAAAGTCAGCTGTCATTATTGCCATAGAGGTGATGGGAAGCCCTTCCCAAAGTAAACTGTGATAAAGGAGAAAAGAAAAACTCTAAGAGCTAACAAGCCAAAAGTTATAACAAATTATTTTCAGACAGATGAATTTGATTTTTAAGCCTATTATTTAACTTATATGCACCTTAAGTGCTTCATTTGTAGAACAGGGAAAAACAAAACTATTTACTTCATAGGGTTTGGGAGTAAAAGCATTCTGTACGCTATAATGTGTCAAACAAATATGGCAATTGTAAGCCAGAATATTAAGTATAAAATTTCTATTCCACGAAACACACCCATGAAGACCATCCATGTGGAAGTGAAGCTCCCTGCTGTCCACTTCAGGAACTGAGCTAAATAACACTGCCCACTGCTCATATCTCTACATTCCATCCTCAGGCTCCCAAAGTGCTTTCACCCCAACTGGCTCACTGGTCCTCACATCCACCCACCAGTGACTGAACCTCCAGATAACTTCGTCCCTATTTCACAGATGAGGATTTAGAAACTGGGTCTCTGAACTCTCAACCTAAAGTTCATCTTCATGTATCACCATGCCTTCCTGTTGTAGCACATAAATGCTAGGGAGAAAAGCTGGGGAAAAAAATCTTAATTTAG
Organism: Galeopterus variegatus; assembly: GCF_000696425.1. Lineage (NCBI taxonomy): Eukaryota > Metazoa > Chordata > Mammalia > Dermoptera > Cynocephalidae > Galeopterus > Galeopterus variegatus. The sequence goes on along the minus strand of NW_007727083.1, from coordinate 327,263 downwards.
GACTCTGCTAAACTCTTTTTAATTTTCAGTCATTGCTTATTAATATAGCCAGGACAGGCAGACTCAAGGCTAATATTATAGCAATTGCAAAGCAGAACGAAGCTCTATAATTACCCTAATGTTTCTAATAGAGTTACACATGGGCAAAGAATTATGTACAGAGGGGAGAAAATTGTATTAGACACCTCTGAACCTCTGAAATTGTATTACTTAGAACCTTGGCAAATGAGCAGTAAGCATTTAAAGATGATTAAGATGAATTTCCCATTTGGTGTCCTACTTAATTTGCACAACAATATTTGGCTGTCACCTTCAATGTAAACTGCTCAGGGCCTTCTTGGTGCCTTCCACGGTGCAGTTACACTCCGCTGAGCTGGCAGCCCAGAGCTTTCGTGCCACCAAGAGCAGCAGTGGCTGGGTTACGTACCTCCCAACAGGGGCTGAGGCTCCCCTGTAGCTTAATGAGTCACCTTCTGAAAGCCACAGAAGGGGATCTGCAATTCCTCGTGTGGCATGTGACATGATGTCATGACTTCTTCAAATGGGAACAGAAACTGCTCTCCAGACATTCCCCAGAAAAAATAAATCACTGCCCCCAAATCATGCACTACAGCAGATCTGCACATCTCACCCAGAATTTCAAAAGGACAGCTATTGGTCATAAGTTTTAATATCAATAAGAGAGATGACTCTACTTGTGGAGCCCTGAAATCACAGACTGGGAAGGGAAGTCCAGTTTCCTCATTTTACAGATAGGGAAAGTGACAGCTAGAGAGGGGAAGTGACTTGATGAAGATGACACAGTAAATGACAGAAGGTCACAAATGTCCCATGATTTTCTGGGAACACACCGTGTTTCCTGAAACACTTAGGGAATGTCCTTAACAATTCTTAGCACTGCTGAGGCAGGCTTCATGGCCCATTTCTTGGGATCCAGCCCAGCCATCCCCGTGCCCAAGCACATCCCCTCCACCCCACCCCTCTCCAAGGCTTGGTTTTCTCTCCTTTTTCTCTCCTCTTCCCATTCTACACCCTGTCCAGGCTCTCTTCTCTATGAACGGCATTTGAGCAGAGCATTTTGCCCAGCCCTCTACTCTACCTGCCTTCCCCTAAAGACCAGCACATGCACTGTCTTCATCTTGGAGGTCTTTGCTTTTCATCACAACAGGGAGGAAACAGGTAACTGGAGCAACAAACCCTAGAATATTTAAAAGCTGCCAGAATCTTACAAACTTTTTGCCCATGGTCCATAACCTATAGTCTCATTTTTTTTTTTTCAGAAAGAGCAATTAGTCCTACCACTTCTGTTCCCGAAACTGGCGCTGAAGCTCCACCCGTCCACCCTCCCCCACTCTATAAGAAGCTTTTTCCTCCTCCCCACCCAGCACCCCATCCTTCCAGCTCCCACCTGGGCAACAGGAGCCAGCATTCTAACCAGGGTGCACCCATTTCACAGCACAGCTATTGCTAAGAAGATTCCCTTTATGCTTTCTCTCTCCTAACCACAACACAAAAAGGTAAGATTGATAAGAAGGATAAGCATGGTAAGAAATCTCTTGTCCTGACTTCTCAGAGCACATTCTCAAGCTCTTCTCTGTCTCTCTAAGAAGATTCTTTTGGTGTCCAGCTCATCATCAACCCCTTATTCTCCAGTGCTCTCCACACAACCCACCACTCATCAAGTTCTACAGAGGCAGGAAACGAGGGGGACGGGGGTGGGGGCTGCTAGGGGATCTCTCATGGTCCTCACTTCTAAAGAGACCTGAAGGAGCAAATCTTTTCTTAATACCTTTACTTCTGGTCCACTGCCCACTTTCTCCACTTCACCAGCAGGTGTCCAACTTCCATCACCACCTAAATCCTCAAGAGGCTTAGGGTAATCTAAACTCCATATGCAGACTTTTAAGTGGGAGGTAGTTCTACACTCTCCCACGCCCAAACACATACCCCTATCATCTCCAAGTTAGCCCTCCCCTAAATTATCTCCCTCTCTTCTTTTTTGAGTAAAATTTACTAGCATATGCATGAGATTTAAAACCTCAGCTTTACTTCAATTACTATAATCCAGCAAGGAAAGAGGATTTCAATCCATGCAGCCAATCACTGTGGAGTGAGGGGGTGGGGGACTCTGTTCCCCTTCTGAAGGCCCCTTGGACTGGGTTTACAGAGCAGCTGGAATAAGCATACTGCTTGGCCAATCCTATACTTTTTGAAGTGTCCAGGAAACTTTATATTAAAGGCAAAAGAAGTTTCTTTTAGTTTTCTAGAAAATTGAGCTGTTGTTTATTTACAAAACTTAAAAAAAATCATGAGGTGCCCCATTCTACCTACTCAAGCAACTGTTGAGCCAAAATGTTCGCACGAAGAATCACGCTAGGCCTTTATTCAGACAGCTTTATGCTACTTCTCTGTTCACGGGCTGACACCCTATTCCTATTTAGAGAGAAGGGAAAAAAAGATTTTCAGCCAAAACGTGGAAGGGAAGGGCAGTTTCATGTACTGCGTGGCTCATTTAACATACTGTACATGCACTAAGTTAATATTTAAAACAACCCTATGAAATTATCATTCTCTTCAAAATCTTTAAAAACTAAAATAGGCTATAAAATTAAAAGGTGAAACATGCTCTTTTATCCCTGTTTTATTGACAAGGAAACTAATGCTGAGAAACAATAGATTGCCCAAGGTCACACATCTATCCCACAAGGGATTCAGGTCTGGCTGACTCCAAAGTCCACATTTTTTTCTTTCCACTACATCACTCAGCTTCCTTCGTGTTTATTTCCTCTTGTGTGGCACAGATGCCTACCCTCCTTCCAGATCCAGAAGGACAAAAGCATGAGTATTGTTCATCTCAAGCAGTGAATCCAAACACAGAACCACAAGTTTCGCCTACAAGAACATTGCTGTTGGAAGCTGAATCTCCAAGCTAGCCCAGTATCCTGTTAGCATTTTTAAACTAGCAACACCACAATAATTACCACAATTGGCTAGTTACTAAGTAACTCAACATGTAATAATCTAGCTACAACTCTTTGCTATTCAGAGGAAAGTTCCAATTTTGGGTCATCTTGGGTGTCACTGCAGGAGCTTGCTTATGGCTGCAGGACCCCTAGAAGGAGCAGAGGACATGGGACAAAGGAGTAGAGTTGTCTCCAGATATGACTGGGGTAGAAACGGTAGGGGAGGGAAAGTGAGGGAGAACACACAGCTCCCTTCTCATATTTCTGAAATGAACCATCAAGGTGCAATGATAAATAAATTCCTCCATTGAGAGGAAAAGATATAAGGAAACAAGTTGGGGAAATTAAAAACAAACAACTTCTGTCATAGTAAACAATTTTCCCTTAGTGGAACAACCACTCTGTGGGATCCAGGAAGTAGTTATCACAAGGTGGTGACAGATGACAAAACTGAGGCTCAGAGAGGTTGCAAAGCTTATTCAATGTCACCAAGCTAGTCACTAACAGTGGGAAGACAAGGACCCAGGTTTCCTGACTCCTGGCCCAGGGCTCTTTATGCCCACAAGCCTCTGCAGAGATGGGCAGAAGACCTCACTAACTCAGGGGTTAGGTCGTCAGGCCTCGAGCTCCCATTCTAGCAGTGACTTGCTATACAACCACAGAGATATGTGAGGACTGTGACAGAAGGAAGAAAACGTGGCACTTCCAAAGGCGGCAGGTGCTATTCAGTATCAGGTGATTATGGCCATATAGGAAAGTTGGAAAATTTATTTTGTGAAAATTTCCCAGCTTTTAAATGTTTGCTCCAAATTTTTAAACACAGCATGCTGGACAAGGCAAACACATATATAAGGGAAACTGAGCCCCCAGGCAACCAGTCCTAAATCTAATGTATGTAAATGTTAAGGGCCAATGCAAATAGCTGCTTCCTAACTGAGTGACCATGGGAGAGTGGAGTTACTGTTCTATTAATCCATATGCCCACCAAGTATTATCTCTCATCCATGTATACTATTTTTCAAATATATGTAAATACTATTAAGATAAAATTCAAAGTAATGTACATGGCTAACAAAATTCACAGTAGGGTTCTATAACTATTTGTTTTTTCCCAATGAACTGATAGCAGAAATATAACTACTACCATTTAAATCCTCATAAATTTTTAATTGAAGAAAAAGTAGTTCATATTTAGAAAAGATTGGGAATGATGGGATTAGATACTTTCTAAAGGCTTCATTTTTATAATTCCATGATTATATGCTTTAGAGAGACGGGAGACTGGGAAAAAATGGCAAGTCTTTCTTACTGAGGTATATTCTTAAAACTGAGTACACACTTAGCCACTTAAGAGCCTCATCATGAACTGTTTACCACCCAACTGCTCAAGTTCAAGAATGAAAGCAAAATAGCCAACAATAGCAGCAATATTTATTGAACCCCTCCCAAATATTTATTGAACTCTTTTTCAGACAAATAAAAAAAGACAGACAAAAACAGGTACATGAAAGGCCATGACAGAGCTTTAATGGCAGTGGGTAATATCACACATCAATCAAATAATTGCAATTTCATAACTGATCAGTGCAAATAAGAAACCTTATGTGATGTGAAGCTGGAATGCCAGTTGAGGAGAATCTGACCTGTTCAGGTTAGCCTGAAAGTCATCCTCAAGAAGTGATGACTTGAGCTGAGATCTGATGGATCAGTAGCAATTAATGATGTGTGCGTACGTGTGGTGAGTGGGGCATTCCAGAAAAGGGCATCGGTGGGTGGGGACATGGTATTTTCAAAGAAGTAAAAGACCACTGCAGCTAAAATGAGAGAGTGAGGGCATCTGAGGTTTGAGTTTGAGGTTGAAGAGGCCACAAAAAACAGAGCACTGAGGCCTTCTAATCTGTTCAGAATATTTGGGTTTTTACCTTAACATATAGCACAATGTCAGTACCTCACACGGTGCTTATCTCATAGCACGTACACAAGAAATGCACAGTAACAGTGAAGTGGTTGCAGAAGATGAAGCTAGAGACGTGCATAGGAGCTAAGTCTCCAAAGGCCTTGTAAAGCAGGCTAAGAAGTTTGAACTTTGTATGAAGAATGATGAGCTGCCCCTGTAGGGTTTAGGCATACTTCAAAGATGACTCTGCATGGAGAATGGACTGAAAGGATGCAAGGCTAGAAGCAGAAAACCCCGTGAGGAAACTACTAAAGCAATCCATGAGACAGATGGTAGTAGCCTAGAGTGGTGACAGTGGAAATAAAAAGAAGAAAACAAAATCCAAAGAAGGAGACAGCATTCTGTTTCCTTTTCAGCTTTGGTGTTGGAGGATGAGGGAGGAGCCGAGGATGGCTGCCAAGCGCCTGTTCTGGGCACCTTGGTGAATGATAGTGTTGCTGATGGAGAAGGAGCAGAAGCACAGACAGATTCACTTTGGACATTCAATTTATGGCACCTTGAATCATCCAAGTGGAATTATCAAAGAGGCAGTCGAGAGGTCTGAGCTGGGACACAGGCTTGGGAGACAGCAGCACAGAGACAGAAAATGGCACCGTAAGACAGATCAGAGAAAGTGTTGAGGGAGAAGAGACAGAAGCAGTCACCAAGGATTGGACAAAGAATACAAGTCCATCCTTCACATGGAGATGGGAAAAGGGAGAAAACCAAGAATATGTTGCCATGGAAGCCAAGGGAAGAAAGAGTTTACAGGAGAGAATGGCCGACACTGTCAAGCTGGAGAAGGAATGTCAAGTCCCAGCACCATGTTCTGGCTTGGTTGGTTGGTTGTTGATTGGTTGGCTGGTTGACTGGTTGGTTTTTCCTTTAGGGTATTGATCATAACCTCTAGTGTTTTTTAGGTATTTTTCATTGTCCATTTCTTCATAAGACAACATCAAAGCTTACTCCCCATTATATTCCTACTGCCCAGCAGAGGACTTGTTGCACAGAGGTTCTCCAAGGTCTCTGTTGAAGGAACATATGAAGAATGCAAGCACGAATGCTTTAGGAAAGAATTAGTATTGAAGGAGAAATTGCAGATGGAGGGGCAGCAGTAATGGTTCTCCTGGTCTCCTCAACCAGGAGAGGGTTGAGATGGCAGAGAGGATGGAACCAGGGTTGGATGGTCTGGGAAGACACAAAGATACTCAATAGGATTATTTCCCATCAATCTTCTTCCCCAAGAACTAGAGACTATAAAATTCTCTCTCATGAGTTTCTACATTGTCCAGATGCTCTCACTACTCCAGGATGCTTCCATTCCCATTAAGATTTTGCTGTCAGAATACGATGAGGAAGTATGTTCAGAATGAGGCTTCTCTGTGGATTCCAATTCCAATCCTCTGCATCATGAGCACTGGGATCTCAAGAAGTTATTTCATCCCATGACTGATTTTGTAGCATAATGCCAATGTGCTTCAATGCTTTAAGACAAGTCAATGTACCAACATCTGCTCTTACAAAATGGGGAAGTTGGTCAGGGTTATTTACATTAACAAATAATTAGCCACTTTTCAAAAAGAATCACTTATAGCCTACAGAGAAGATCCTTAGTGCCCATAAAACCCAATTCAATTTATAAATTTTGATTTCAAAGCAAATTCTTAAAAATACATTTGGCATCTGCTTTTCACTGAAAAAAAGGTCTGCTCCCCATTACTCCCACAATGATAGACTACATTAACTATGTCCTAATTAAATGTTCTAAATCTGGAATGAAACCCATTGGGGGGGGGAGAAAGAAAAAAGCCCACATCTTCATAAGACTGCCCTAATTTACTTAGTGGCAAGGGCGCAGATGACCTTATACAGCCTTAAATCAATCAATTAGCTAGGACAAACCTTCTTTCAAAATGAGGCATCTGTGAATAGGATGGAGTTTCATACAAAGGACTTTTCAATAAACAAAAACCGCAAGCATCAAAAGAATGTTTGTCCTGAGGGCTGCCAAAGAAGGCCAATGATAGAATGAAAACACTCTGGACCAGGAGCCATAACCTATTAGCAACTGGCTTCCAGGTCAGCAACACCTCTATCTTCTCCACTCTGCCACTATCCCCTCACTTCCACTTGCCCACTCAGTGTTTGCACCACCCCACATGTGTGTACCTGCAACTATGCAGAGCCTGGCATAGTCAGTTTGGGAAGATGCAAGGAGAAAAGGAGCCAGACTGGCCAGCCTGGAGTCTAGCCTTTATCACTAGCTTGAGCAAGTGGTTTCACAGCTTAAGTTTCCTTACCTGTAAAGTTGGGATGGTAACAGTATTCTCCCAAAAGGACTGTTGTGGGGATTAAATGGGTTAATGATCATAAAGCTGTGGAACAATGACTGGCAGACAGTGCAGTTTCCCAATTTCATTATTATCACCACCACCTTGAGCAAGTCACTGTTCACTGCGGGGCTGAGGTTCGTTATCTATAAAATGATCTCAGGAAGATCTCCACTGGCTTAACTCATCTATAATTCTTTGAATCCTATTACAACTCTCTAAAACCTCCTAACAGTCTCAGCTCTAAGACGAGCAACGGGGAGTATAGGTAGTGCTGGTTCCCCTTCACGTCCCAAGGAGGTCTACCAGCCCATGCAGCTTCAGCTGCTCCCAAACACAGGCCGGTCCCTGGGGACCAGCCGGCCAGCCTTCCTTATCACAGACACAGATTGATCAGAGATCAATATATTCATTATGACACTCAAAGCTGTGGAAATAGCACAGGTGCAAGAAAAAACACACTTCAGAGGAAAGAAAACAGAGAGACAAGGAATAGTCAAAAGACGAATGCAAACACGACAGACCAAAAATAGACTCTGCCCATGAGGTTATTTATTTAGCATCCTTCCCCTAACAGCAATTAGGAGAACTCTGAACTGCAAGACAGCTTTGTAGTAGGGGAAATGTTCTCTTCCTTGAAGCACAGCCCTCTCCAAGTGACTTCCCTTCTTCTTCAAAGCCAAGCAGAGTCTCCCTGGGGAGCAAATGCTATGGAGTTAACTGTCTCAGGTGCAAACACCTTTCTCAGGAAGCAGTTCCTCGTCCAACATTTACTTAACCTCCACTCTGCCCAAAAGTAAAACTCGTGGTCAGGATGCTCAAGTCCCCTTTCCTTTCTGGCTCTCAGTTTCCATGCCTGTATAATGGAGGAGGGAATATGTCAGACCACATAATGTCCAAGTTTCCTAGCAGCATTAAAATTGGAGGATTTTGTCAATGATTTTCACCCTGCATGGGAAAAGGTGGGTTTTTTAATTTTGTTTTTTGAAATGAGTATTTTTTTTTCTAAGTTTCTTAAAGGGTGGTCCCTGAACCAGCAGCAGTTGCATCACCTGGAAACTCATTAGAAATGCAAATTCTCAGGCTCCATCCCACACCTACAAAACCAGAAACTCTGGAAGTGGGGCCTGAAAATCTGTTTTAACAAGCAGGTGACTGATACACACTGAAGTTCAGAAACCACTGCAGTGGAGAAACTGGCAGGTGCTGAGGAGCAGAGACCCCTGGTTGACAAGAGGGGCAAGAGGCAATGACCATTCACCATTGTACCCCCATTCCCTGGTATCCCTGACACTGACAACCAACCGGCACTTATAGAGGTACCCACAACACTCATTTTCCTTGCCATGAAGTCCTTGGGGACCCCTTGGCTCCCCACCTCTGATCTAGATGGACCACCTCTCCTCCTCTTGAGCACCATATGCCAGTAGAGTGTGTTGCTCCAAATCAGAAACAGCTTGTATGAAAGCAGGCTGAGCACACCAAGGGCACGGTGGAAAGAACAAACTGTTGAGTTTCCTTTATTAATCACAACACAAGCCGCACAAGCAGCTGCTATTAAGAACAGCTGCAGCTGCTAAGACGGTGATCTTGAAGCAGCCTAGAAAAGTGCTTACAAATTGAATATCGACAGGCTTCGTTCTTCCTCCTGCTCCTCAGCGCCTCTCGCGAGACCAAAAATCATCCTCCTACTACACCCTGGGACAAGGTGGGACAGGGTAGAGGAGGTTTTCAGAACGATAATAATACAAAGAATTGGGGTGAGCTTCAAATAACTTGAGTTTGATCCCACCTCAGTCATTTAGTGACCTTGAGTAAGTTACTTAACTTCTCTTGGTCATTGCTTCTTCCAGTGTTAAAATAGATACAAAAATACCAACTTCACAGAGTTTTTGTGAGGAGTAAATCAAATGAGATTATGTATATGAAAGCACTCTGTAAACTGTGGAGAACTAGACAAAACTAAAGGCTTATTATCATCCCCTGAAAGCTGCAGTTTGACCCAGGAACTACTAATGTGGGACTGTTTCTATCCTAGGGCTGTCAGAGGTGAAATCAGACAATCACAGGGCTACAGAGGGCCTCTTGAGGACCTGGAGTCCAACCTTCTCCATTCCCCCTACTCTACCCCCCATCCCTGAATACTACAGACAAGAGACTAGCCAAAGGGTGGTCCCACCTGGAAAACCTCCACTTACAGGAAGCTTACTCTATTCCAAGGCAGGCAACCCATTCCATCATAGGCCTAATCTGAACATAGACCATTCCTCCTTGCAGAGGCCAAATCAGACCTGCTATAATTTAAGCAGCCTTGAAAGGTGCTTTCAAGTTCATCCCCTACCTCAGGGTCTGTATACCCGCTGTTCTGTTTACCTGGAATACGCTCCCATTCAGTCTTCAGAAAGTGGGCTCCTCCTCCTTCCATTTCAAATGTCTCTGCTTCAGAGAAGCCTTCTCTACTCCTCTTCACTCCATCCTGCCCAGTTATCCACCATCATAATATTCTGTGTTGTTTTTCTTTTATAGCACACATCCCTTTATATTTGCATGTTTAATCTTGTTAAATCCTCCAGAAAACAGAAGCTTTATGGAGGTAGTGATCTTGCTTCTCTTATTCACTCTATGCACTTACATAGAAATTGCACCACCATAATTATAGTAGCACATGGTAAGCATGCCAACATATGCTGAATGAATTTGTGAATTAATGAATGAATGCTTCAGCAATGAATGAACACCATTCTATGACATTGTAGACATTCAAATACTAGTTAGAAGAAACAAAAACCTAAACAACACTTATACTACCTCACACTACTGACTTGATTCAACTCACAAACAGTAATCAAGTCTTCTTGTGTTGAGAAAAACATTTAATAACTAAATAAACTGCACAATTCTCCATGCCAGTTTTATTCATAGCAGTACTGTCCCTAGTTATCCGTTTATCTTGTACAGAAGAAATTCATGAAAAGGCACTTAAGTAGATGAAAAACAGATAGCCGTTTCCTAGAGACAGGGCCTCACAGAATGGTATAATTATGAACTGCCCTTAAAGAGATCACTCAGCTGGCAAGAACTAACCCAGGTCCGTTGTAAACACTGTCCCTGACCCCATGAACCAGTGGGCAAGGCCTAACAAGCAGACCTGGAGAATGCTTGTCTATAGGGCTGGTACTTACCAATCCACTCTCAGTTAGACTTATCCTCTATATACCCTCTGCTCCTCAGGGGATCACAAAAGTCCAGAGGGGAATGAAACCTGCTACTCTTGCCTTGTCCGAGAATACAGAATCACCACAGCAACAGGAAAGAGGTCTGAGGGTAGAAAAGCCGGTAAGCTCTTTGCAGGTGGTGTACTGCAGCGGCAGACACTTGATATCTGGGTTGAGTCTTGTTCCACCACTTATTCTGTGGCCTGGAAGTAAGTCACATCACCTCCCAGAGTCTCAGTACCTCTGGCTGTAAATGGGGGTTAATAGTTCTTACACAACCTTTCTTAAAGGCTTGTCCTAAGGATAATACCATACCAGGTGTGAATATGTATTGTAATTTATAAAGCGTTGTGTAGAGGCAAATTATTAGTATTGATGGCAAATAATACTAGTTTATAATAATAGAGAATGTTACACAGTAAATACCAGAGCTGGTACCAGAACCCAGAAGTTTCTCTCTTTTATACTGCACAAATGCTGTCAGATTCAGAATTAAATGCACCTGAACACATAAAGTAGGTATAATTAGCCCCAACTTACATATTCAGAAACTGAGGCTCAGAGCTCATTAAGTGACTTTCCCAAAGTCACATAGCAAGTAACTAGAGAAGTCACAGCTAGAATCTGGATCTTCTGGCCCTCCAGAGCACAGAATGTTATCATTGTTAAAGGAAAGGGCTTGGTATCAGCCTAACCTTGGTTAAATCTCTGTCACTTACTTGCTGGTAAACTTGGGCAAATTCCCCAATTCTTCCAATCCTAGGATTCCCTGTAGTTCTTTATCTCAGTGGATAATGTTGATGATTAAATATAAAGCCCTATGACAACCTCTGACAGAGTAAACACTCTTATCTCAGACACTGTACCGCCCTGCCTCTGTCCCACATGAAAGGACCTCCAGTATTACTTGCCAGGAGCCAGCACATACATTTATCCATCAGGCTCAGCAGCCTGGTTCTAGTCCTGAGAGTCAACCAGAATCATGCCCATTATGTTTAGAAGCAGTTCTAGTGGTCAGAGAATGCACGGCATCAGGTCTAACACAGGACAGGATGTTGATGTGCTGATCAGCCAGTTTGAGGGTTTCTAGGGATCTGATTCAACAGATCTGAAATGGGAACAGAGATTCTGAGTTGTTAAAAAGCTCCCCAGGAGGGCCTAAAGGGTTAACAGTCAGTGACAAGTATTCAGTTTGACAAGAGGGAATCTAATATTTCTGTGAATACAGAAGGGGCTCAGCCCAATCGTGAGCAACGCCTGATCCAATGGGTGGCACAACAAGCAGTCATGGGAAGACCCAGGACTGTCAAGGGACTGCTCTGTCAAGGATGAAGGGAAGTAACTGCCCAAAACCAGAAAGGGAGAATTGAAAACAATCCAAACTAGGGCAGAAATAAATGTTTAGAAAGACCCCCTGCCCTAGATGCATAACATTTCAGAGCTGGAACAAACTTCAGAGATTATCTTGTCCATTATACAGATACAGCACATTAGTGAGTGCAACTTTAAGGAACATACCAAGCACTTGGAGGCCCACATAGGAGGCCCACTGGGTGAATTCATTAAGAGAAAAGTGACATTCAAACACTGGAAAGATAAGGCTTCAAAACAGCCTGCTCTTGAGAGGTAGAAAGTGCTTAAAAATATGACAGATCCAGAAGCCCTCAGAAGCACCATACCATGAGTTTAGAACTTGGAAGTGGCCACGTGCTATTTACTGGCCTGGGGAGACAGCAGCCAGCAAACTATTCTAGAGTTGGTGGGCAAAGGAAAAGGGGAAGAGGTCTCCAAAAGTCTTTATGGGCTTCTCTAAGATTTTGCTCACTATTTTAGCCTTAGAACCCTGCATACTGCCTAGGTAACAGTATTAAATGCATTAAGTACCTATTTAATGACAAAAAAAAGAAAGGAAGAGAAAAAGGGACAGAAAAGAGACAGGCAGATAAAGAAACCATCTCTGTTCCTATAGGCTAAGCAGGCTACTGAGTGTAGTATTCCCCAGGAAGTGGGTCCTTTTGGTTGCCTGACCCAAGAGCGATGGGAACTGATTGCTGCTAGCACAGTGAAAGGAGCATGAACTTCTGAGTCAGAAACACCTGGGTTCAAACTCAAGCTTTGCAGTATCTTGGCACAAGTACTTGGCCTCTTTGAGCCTCCATGTTTCATCTTTAAAAAGGGGTAATATCACTTACTTCAACTCTAAAACAGGCATGATGACACTTATCCTTACAGAGTTGTCAAAAGATTAAATGAACTACTGGATTTATGCAAAGTAGCTAGTACCATGGTCAGCACATAGTATGAACTTAAAAAATGGCAATTCATGTTGGGATTAATCATGCCCTCTACAGCTAGAGCCCATTTCCTCCTAGGCTGCCCCTACCTGCACTCCATAGTTCTTTCTGATGCCAAGCTGCAGAAATAATTCCAGTTTCCATTCACTAGATTTTCTAATAAACCACATTTCTTTAAGTAAATAAAATCATGTATACATCCCTTGTCAGTTAGCAAAGTAATTTCACATTCAAATATTACCATTCTGAAACAATGCATTACTGTTATCCACGTTCAATAAATGGAAAAACTAAGACTACACAGATAGCAAAAGGCAGAATGGGACTGCAACTACAGATTTTAGCATTTTATTTATAATGACCATGATTTTCTCAATCAAAAATTCAATAAAAAATAATACGGTAATCTTATTACAGAATAAAATACTTGATCTCAGACTGCTTCAGAAATCACTTTGAATGCTACTTATATTATGCTAATACTTACAGCTGAAATCAGAAACAAAATCGTGAAAGAACAAGTAATTTTTAAAACAAAGCCCCTCCTCTGGATTTCATGTATCTATTCTTTAGTCTCAAGTAGAAGAGGATCATGTCTTAGAGTAAGGCTGGCCTGAGTTTTAGTAACATCTCTACATTTATTAGCCATATGACCCTGGATGTTTCTTAACCCCAGTAAATTTCAAAGTCCTCATCTGTGTAATGGGAGAGCAATACCTACTCAAAATGCTGTGTAAAGTTCCTGGCCCTGATAAGGTGATCAGAAAATGATAGCTACTCTAATAACCATGCCATGGCACCAGCCTCTTGGTCTACAGGTTAAGTGACTGCTTATCTCCTTTCTGTCTTCTCCAGTTTCTTCCCTGTTCCATATCTGTTCAATGGGGACACAACTAGTCTCCATCCAACCTCACCAGGGAATGAAGATAACAAAAGAACTGGCAGAGACATTATACAAATACCAAATATTATTAAAACATTAATGAACTCTGGCAATTTCACTAAATTTTGATAAATGGTGTTTATTATGCACTGCCAGCCTCTCATACAATCTGGGCTCTCAAATATTAATTAGGTAATAATGGCAATCATTCTCCTAAAAGACCAAGGTATACAGAAATGAATGAGTCTAGATGATTCTACCTAACACCTGCCTCCAAAGGAATCAGAATCTCTGTACAAACAGAGAATATCAGGACAGATCACAGAGACCACAATGACCACAAATGGGCTCAGATCAACCTAACAACCTGTGTAGAACCCCGCTTTGAAAGGACAGTAGAGTGTCTTGGTGCTGACAGGTCATTGATTATGACAACTGTCTACTATTCCTTTGCTTTTCTGTGTAAAATTACCTCCAAACTAGACAAAATGAGAAGTGTCTGGGAAGCTGCGGGGCTTCAAGTCCAGGCTAACAATCATACAGAAAGAGAGTGGCTTGCTTCACAGCCCCTCTAACTGCCTGAAACCAGAAGCAGCATTATCCGCAGCTCCATTAAAGAGGCATGTACCAAATTCCTTGGCCATTTCATTGTGTGTGAGGGGATAATGTTTTTAAGCTGTGGACAGTCCTCGGGTGCAGCTCAAAGAGAAACAGAACAAAGCCAAGAGGACTTGCCCTCCACAACTCCCAGAAATGAGGGCCTGGTGCCACCTGAGTGACACCTCAACAAGCTGGGGGTCATTAAGACACCTCATCCTCATTTCATGAAAGATCCAAGGCTGTGACAAATGAAACAAAGTGTACAGAAAGATTTTGTTTTTTAAGCCAAAAGAAAATCTGCTCTAGAAAAAGTAAATCCACATGGGGACCCTTGCTGTCACCAAACCTTCACTTGTCTACAGAAGCTAGTGCCTCATTAAAGGAAAGCAAGGAACTCGCAAATGAATGCAGCACCATACACAGGCAAGCTCACTTCGCCATCTGCCTTCTAGTGTCCAGAGGGGCAAAAGGCTCAAATGACACTCTCCTGAATTTCCTCTCCTGTGGGTGGAAATGCCAAATTCCCAGGGGGCCAGAAAGACTTCTCTTGCAAGGTCAGCTGAGCAAAAAGGAATAGAAGCAAATCTAGTTTACCTGTCAATACAATGCCACCCATGACATTAAACACATGTATAAATTAAGCATCCTAGAATAATTCGCCCTTTATATTTGAATAAAGGCTTCAGTGTATCAGATGTGGGGTTAACACAGACATTCCTAATGAGCCAGGCACTTAAACTACTCCCTCCCTATATTCTCCCATATTCTAACCCATGACTATCTTGACTGGTTGTGACCTACTACCTTTTCCTAATGAATTGGCCTACGGAGGTGACATCAGAACTAAAGTGCGGGCTATAATAACACAATGGCAGACTTCCATTATTTAAGCCAAAGAGAAAGGCCATGATTAAGCAACTTAAATAACTGCCCTAAGCCTTCTGTGTGTGTCCACACCTTCCTGATAATCACTGTGTTGGTTTTCAGATCTAGAAGCTGTGTAAGCATTTTAAGCTTTCCTCTGAAAGCTCAATCCCACCAGGTTAGGATTAAAAAAAAAATTTTTTTTTTAATCCATCTAAATGGTTGAATGGTTGAATATCTCAGTAAAGAGCTTTTCAACCCCACACACAATCTTGGGGAGTGTGGAGCAAAGGGTAAAAACCAACCCCGCGCTTTAACATGTTTCACCCAACTTCACAAAGTGTTAATACCACCGGCAGACATAGGTTCAATTTCTATTACCCCCAATTTGGGCTGTAGGGAGGAAGAAAACCTAGAGGGAAGAAGATATCCCAGGATAGAACCAGCAACAACAGCCAGCTGAAACCCAAGTAGATTGCAAGAGGAAGGCAAAGCTCCGTCTTCCTCTGTGGTCAAAAGACCTTTTCCAGTCAAATTTTCCACTACCTGGAAAACTGGTTGAGCATATATTTGTAGAGCGCACACAGAGACACACATTAGAGCAGCGCTACACCGGAGCTCCAGATCTGCGGAATGTTAACGGCGGGGCCACGTACTGTATGACAGCCACGGTTACACGGGTACATCCTAGGCTCCCAGCAGCAGACACTCACCCTACAGCTCAGTAGCAATAATCCAACGGCAGGACACCTGGGGGAGGGGCTTGGTCTCCCAGGCTCGGCTCGATTATTTTTCTTTACACACCGTTCAATAATCTCTCAGAAGCCCTAGGTGAGGAGGTGGGAGGTGGGAGGAGGCGGCATGTTTTCTAACCCCCGACGTCTCCCGGGTTGGAAACTCTGGGCACCTCTCTCCGCCAGCGTTAGGACAATACACAAAGAGGAGGGGGCCGGCGCTCCTTGCGGTCAGAGCCCTGAGCCTGGTCATTTTCGAGCTGGGAATTAGGAATTCCGAGCTCAGCAAGAACCCTGGAGAAGCACCGGAAATGCTTCCGATCGCTTCAAAGGGAAGTCGATTTGCAAATCAAAGTTGCAGGAACTCCGGGAGCCCAGACTACTTCAGCGGGTTACTAGGGAACACCCAACAAGTTTGGCCACCGGGGGCTCGGCATGACAGCGCCGCGCCGCAAGACAAGAGAAGCAACTTGTCGCTCGGGCGCCGAGCCAGAGCTGTCTCCGCGCCCCAGCTGGGGAGAGGACCCGAGACCCGGCGCAGGTCCGAGCCTCCGAGGGGCCGAATCCCTCCACTGAAAGGCGCCCCTGGGTCTCACCTGGACCGCACCGCTTTCAGGGGCTTCCCCCAACAGTGCACTTCACCTGCCTACCGGCCCCCGGAGGCTGAGAAATTAACAAAAGAGCCAGCGAACCGGGGGAAAGGGGGGACCCGGTGCAAAGTATAGTAAGGAGAATAGGGAAGGCAGATCGGCTTGCCGCGCAGAAAGAAGAGAACAGAGACGGGTTATACCCCAGACACCCGGCTCTGGGAAGGAAACCGAGAAGGAAAGAGCTCGAGGAGGGGAAACGGGCTCTTTACTCCGCTTCCCATCACACGCGCACACACACGCGCACGCACGCACACCACACCTCCCCCTTTTCCCTCCTTACCCAGCATGGAAAAGATGAAATCCTTGGCTGTGTGAATCTCTAGCGCTCTCTGGTCGTCGTATTCCCGCTGGTCGTGCTTCGTAAATTCTTGGATGAGTTTGTTCAATTCCTCCACCCGAGCTCCCGACCTGAAATCCAGCTCCGGGAACGTAGGCTTGTTGTTACAGCCCAGAGAGGCTGCCTTGCTGGCGGTGGGAGCCGCCATCTTCATGCAAAACGCGCCGAGTAGCAGCTCCGCGGCCGCGGCAGCACCCACCCCCGCCCCCCACCCCGCCCCCCTGGGCCTCCTCCCC
>NW_007727083.1:295791-309221 GCF_000696425.1 Galeopterus variegatus | reverse complement strand
GCCCCCCACCCCGCCCCCCTGGGCCTCCTCCCCTGGCCGGCTCCCTGGAGTGCGGCCCCGACCCGTGGGCGGGCCAGCTGGCGGGCCTCTAGGCGGGCAGTCCCCCGCTTGGTGCGCTCCGGGCGTCCGGGCTTCGGGAGGAGCTGGACTGCAGCGAGGGTGCGTGTGTGGCCCCGACACCCTTTCCTCCGGCCCCACGTCCGCCCCGATGCTGCTCGTCCCTGCCCTCCCTTGGCCCTCGCTGGAGCGGCGACAGCGGTTGTAGCGCCAACCAGAGCCTTCCCTCGGGCGAGGAAAGTGAAGTGGAAACAATGTGAAATTCACCAGCTCTGAAATCAACAAGCTGCCGGCTCCCCTGTTACGGAACCAGCACCAGCGTTCCTATTTAAAGGGACAGCGCACCCGGTGGAAAGAAAAATAAATAAATGACAGAGGTCTGCGCACCTATGCCACTTGCCAATCTGTACTCTAGCAGACGCGCAAGGTGTGGACGTAGTCTTTCCCCACCTCCTTACCCACCCCCCACCCCCGCTTTGGGGGCAGGGCTTGCCAAGCGCATTCAAGGAGAAGGGAGTCTTCCTCCGTCTGATTTTAAGGGCGGTGTCCTCGGTGAGGACATCTCAATGGGCGCGTTTCCATCTGTATCCCAAGAACTCCTATACTTTTAGATGGCAAAGAAATCTGTCTTAAAAAAAAAAAAAAAAGAAATCTATCTTCCGCCCTTTCTTGCATAGATTGCCAAGCATGATAGGATTAAGCGTATGAAAAAAGAGGGTGCCCACCCCGCCCCGTATAGACACTCCCATTAACCGCTAAAGTATCCCTACCTTTGCCTTAGGTGACTAATTTCCCTGGATAAGAGCTTATTCAACCTAACATATAATGAGTTAATGAGATCCAACCTGCTCTAATATAAAGATAAGGAAATTGAAGTGTGGGTGCGGGGGAGGGAAACGGAACAAATTGCCCCAGGCTCCAATGAGTGTCCAATGGCCAGGTGAAAATTCTCTCATTCAATAGATACAATCTGAGCACCCACTATTTGCCAGGAGGAACGCCAGAATCTGTGTGGACTGCGATAAACCAAAGGACATGGTTCCTGCAATGGAATTAGACTTACATGACAGGGCAGGTTCAATGGAAGTCATAGTCCCTTAGACAAAATAGGATCTCACAGGTCATTTTAGTGTTTATGAGATATGTGACTCAAACATTTAGGAGGTCCATCGGCTATTAGAAACAAAGGTTATCGTCCTCCCTAATTCTCCAAAATCCCTTTCTTCTTTATCCCACTGTCCCTGGTTTTGAATAGGCCTTTTTCATTTTCTTACCTGAGTTCTCATGGCCAAGAATACAAATAGTTTTGTTAGACCTGGAAGGAAGTCCAGTCTCTGGCATGCCTTCCCCTGTAAAACGGGAGCAATAATAATTCCTGTCTCACAGGTTGTTTTAAGGATTTCATGAGGTAAAGCAGGTCAAGCACATAGTATAAGGCCTGATATAATAAGTAATTAATAGAGGTCAGCTATTATCAGCTTCTACTATTATTGTTGTTGTTTTGAACTTCTTTCCCTTTTCCACATTCTACTTTCCTCATTGTTGTCACGTCAATCTTTACAAAACACAGATCCGGCCACAGACATCCCCTAGGAATTTCTCTCTTCTTTACTCCTTTCCCAACTTTACAACAAAGCCAATTCCATTCCTATCTTTCCCTGAAAGCTTTACCAAGACCCTCTCCTCAAGCTGGTGGCAACTTTTCCTTTCTCAGAACCTCCACAGCACTCTTTTGGAAGCTTTTGTATGACACTGATGAATTTTAACCTTGCTTTATCATTGTTAATAAAAGTTGCAGATTATAAGATTCTCGAGGATGAGGACTGTATCTTACTCATCTTTGTATTTCCCACAGCATTTGGTCCTGTGCAAGAGTCCTCTATGTTTATTGAATCACGTAACGAGTGAAGAACTTGGATATAACCAATTAGTTTCTCTTGTTTTTGGCTCTCTTTTCTTTGAAATAAGGCTTGTCACCCACTCAATATGAAAAAGGGAGGAAACATACCTAGATAAATGCTGGTGGACTGATGAAGATAAATGCTGGTGGACTTGAAATCTCTGGCTTTTACAGCTCTTCTGTGCTGCCCTAACTTTTCATCCTGAGAGGGTGTTACCGTTACCTGGGCAGTAGTATAAGCCATGCAAGAGGTTGGAACTTCAGCACAAACTGATCCATTGCAGTCTGTCAATGCTCTCGTGGTCAACAGCAGACATTTGTGAGATAGCTGGCTGAGGCACAGTTATCCCATGGACCAAAAAGGTTCTAGCATACCTCCAACCTATGTAGTACAGTTAGAAACACTTCAGGGGGGAGCGTCAAGACACTTTTCATCTGTTAATTTCCAAAAGCATGAATGAGGCATCTCCCTTATTTCTACCTTTTATTGTGATATTTA
The DNA here is from genome assembly GCF_000696425.1 of Galeopterus variegatus. Lineage (NCBI taxonomy): Eukaryota > Metazoa > Chordata > Mammalia > Dermoptera > Cynocephalidae > Galeopterus > Galeopterus variegatus. The sequence continues at coordinate 306,765 of NW_007727083.1, read as the reverse complement.
TACTCATAGAGAGACAATAGATAGTTAGAAGTAATGACTCTGAATGTGCCTTAACTCTGGGCCTGTGAGGTTTGAATGAGTGAGTCAGTGAATGGTCGCTCTGTCCTTCATCTTCCGTTCTACTTTCCATCAGACAGATAAGAATATTATGAATCAGTGATCCTCAATGTGCCCATATACAGTATTTAGAAAATGTAGCTAAATGGTAAACTAAATACTTTTCATAAGCTCTTATAGAACTCTGATAAGATGGTATAAAAATACTTTTTTGAATTAGAATAATAGGGAAAGAAGATTGGGAACCATAATTTTCTGAATTGGTCTCTTGGGGGACTTTTTAACCTCTGGGCCCTAGTAGACTCTAAGCTCCTCAAGGGAAAGTACTATTCCTCAAATGTGTAAACACTGCCTTTAGCACAGTGCCCGGCCCACCTTAATTAACATGTTCAAATGAATGAATGAAGAGCCCGCCCGTGGCTCACTCGGGAGAGTGCGGTGCTGATAACACCAAGGCCCCAGATTCGGATCCCATGTAGGGATGGCCGGTTAGCTCACTGGCTGAGCGTGGTGCTGACAACACCAAGTCAAGGGTTAAGATCACCTTACCGGTCATCTTATTAAAAAAAAAAAAAATGAATGAATGTAATACTATCCCCGAAGGTCCAGGAAGTTAGCATTTAGGTGATTTTTGCTACAATTACGTGTGAGGGTACGATAAAAAGTTCATGGAAAGATTTATATTACCTTTCGTTTCTTTTTTTTACACAAACTTTTTTAAATACCCTTGTATCTCAACGTATACTATCTATGGTTTCCCAACATCACTTAAGAGTTATAAATGTAGATGTTTCTGCTTACGTCTAATTAGATGCTTCTATTTTCATGCCTTTTTCCCCTGTGTATGTTATATGACCTAAGAGAAGGAAGGAAGATGGAGAGAAAGGTGAAGAGAAAGGGAGAGAAAAAAATTATTAGAAGATGTTAAGGAGTTGTCTGAGCCTTATAATAAAAATGCACATTTCTAGAGTTTGGACAAATGACACAAGAAAGGTCAATGGAGTCTACCATCTAAGCACAAAGGTGTGCCCTTCCTTTGCTTACTCCTGTGGCATCAAGCAGCGCAGAGAAGCTCCCTGCATTTTCAAACTGCTATCTCACTTAGAGGTAGAGCTTGCCCCTCTACTGTCCCACTGCCAAATTTATTAGTGTGTGAAAGAAGTCTTCATCTTGCTTCTGTGGAGCTGTTTGTTTTTAAATACAGCTCTCAAGTTCTGTGGCAAACTCTCAGCCATGAATAACTGGGCTGTGCAGAGCATGTATTAAAAATAGCAAGCCCCACATCCACATGATGGATTAACAAAATGTAATTTTAAACAAAGATTCTCTGGTCTGTCAGTGATTTAAATAGCAGCCCAGGCTACAAGATCTGGCTGCCTTGGGCAGCTGGATTTTCAATAAAAGTCTAATACACGGAAATGGCCAAGGTTTCTTATGATTTAAAAATGTAGGCAGGAAAAAAAGAGGCAAACATCACAGACATGTGGAATGCTGATGTTAGAAGGGATTTGGATAATAAATCTCATCTACCACCTTTATTTTGCAGATAGGAGAACTGGGACACAGAAAGGGAAAGGAGCCATGCCTAAATAGCAGAAACAGTGCTGTTTCTATTTTTCATCCAGATTTCAAACATAGTAAATATTTATTGTGTTTCCAGACCGCCAGAAGGGGCATGGAAAATGCCGTGAAAATTGACCAAAATTATGATAAAACTAAAAAAGGAGAGTGGCTCTTGGGCAAAATACACTCATTGCACTTGAAAGTTAAATCTCAATAAGCCAGGAATTGCTGACATTTAGGATTAGTTGGTTACTGTTTTTCCTGGCAATAGATAGAGAATCAGGACTAGAGCTAAATCTCTTTGGTATTCACAAAGATCCACATGCCCCTGTTTGGGGCAAATAGGGCAGTTTTGCCTCTGAGGAGGTTAGGCCGTTGTAATGCTAGTGATGTCTCCAGAACAGTATGGGTAACCCTCTTCACTCAGACTATTTGGTTCTCACAGGTGGGGCCCAAGTGAAGCCCACCCCCTCTGATGTGTTCACATGGTTCAGAGAGACTTTTCCCACCCTCTCCCCCAACCCTGTGCCCTAATAACTCTGTGGGCCTGGGTGATTTAACCATAGAGAGCAATACAGATCTCTCCATGCCCAATCTGTCATTTTATTCTCTGCTTCTGATGTACTCAGGGGAGCAAAATCTGTACATGTGAAAAGAAGAAAATGAACTCTGGGAAAGGAGAAAACAATATCTGATAACAATTATTAATGATACCTTACAATGATAGAGTACTTTACAGTTCAACAAAGCAGAAATTTAATTATCAGTTTCTCACAACCACCTACTAAAAAGCATGTTAGTTGGGACTATGATTATTATTATTCCTATTTTAGAGATAAGAAATTAAGGCTTAGAGAGAGATCGACTTTTGTGAGGTCACTAGGCAGTGATTGTCATCTTTCAGCTCCTTAATTAGATGTCATTTCCCGTACAAGGCTTTTCCTGGACCTCCTGCACCCCACACACCCAAGTCCAGGTCAAGTAGGCTGCTTTATAAACTCTCGTTGCCCTTGGACTTCTACCATTGCTCATTCTCCCATTTTGTTGTAGCTGCCTCGTAATGTATCTGTCTCCCTCACAAAAATGTATGCCCTGTATTGGCAGCGACTGTATCTGTCATGATCGTAGATGTATCCCCAGTACCTATCACTGCATCTGGGACATAGTAGGTGTTCAATAAATGTTTGATAAATGAAAGAGTAAATGAATGAACGAGGTGGCAGGCTCAGGCCCCAACCTTGGGTCTTTTGATATATGATCCAGGTTCTTCCCATCAAACCTCACTGACTCTGTAGTTAGCAACCATTGAGAGTCCAGGAAAACACCAACAATCTCTTACATTTTAGATATTGGATACACTTTTACCCAGCATTCCACATACACAGTCAGATCCCAAGGTTTGATTTAAGTTCTGTCATTGTAAACAAAACCTTTTGTCTCTCTTTTTCTCTACCTTAAAATCTAAACTCAGGTCATTTGCTCAATAAACTTTCTGACAAAATAACTTTAAAAAAATTAAATTCAGGGCCGGCCCGGTGGCACACTGGAGAGTGCGCCGCTTGGGAGCGCGGCGGCGCTCCCGCCGAGGGTTTGGATCCCATGTGGAGACCAGCTCCCGCTCACTGGCTGAGCACGGTGCGGGCGCGACACCGAGGGTTGCGATCCCATTACCGGTCAGTAAAAAAGACAAAAAGGAAAAAAAAAATTAAATTCAGGGCTGGCCCATGGCTCACTTGGGAGAGTGTGGTGCTGATAACACCAAATCGAGGGTTAAGATCCCCTTACCGGTCATCTTTAAAAAAAAAAAATTAAATTCAAACTTTCAATTCTTCTTTCTTTTGAGAAACCCATTCAACTTGACCTCTACATATCAGGTAAAAAAAAAAAAAGTAAAGTGATTAACTGCAGGCAGTTATAAATAACTCTAGAAATCCTCTTTGTATACGAATGCCTTAACCCCATCAGCTATTCTGGGGAAACTGTGGGGGTCCCCATTATCAAGCAGTTCCTTGACTCTGTTACATGCTCTTCTAGCCCTTGCTTGAACTTGCCAAAAGGCCCAGCTCTAGATCCTCCATGCAATCCATATTCTGCCTTGTATGTACCTTGGGTATTGGATCATGTGCTGAGGGTGGGGAGTGATACTTTGTCATGGGATGTGTGGAGATGATTGGCTTGTTTTACTGAGATCAATTAATTAATTAAGGGGATATTAATTTGGATTTTTTTCATTGTGGCTATAGAGGATAGAACCAGGAGAGATGGGTGGCAGCTACAGAAATAAAGAATTCAGCGCAGGGCATGGAAACATTTTCTAACAATAAGAGTCACTTTCCACAGAATGTGCTACCTTATGAATTAGTAAACTACCCATCACGGGAGATGTTTACAGCTGTGATACCCATCTATCAGAGTTATGCTAGAGGAGGTTCCTGAGTTGCTAGGGAACTTAGCTTAGACTATGACCCCTGATATGCCCTTCAGTTCTGAGAAGCTCCATCTCTATAATTCCATTTTCAATTAACAGAATAGCTAAGAACTAGCTTCCTAGAAGAGTATACCCCATGACAGAGTTACGTTCTGCACTAAATTCAACGTGTTGTATATCCATTTTCACAGAAGGCCCAAGATCAAGGATTGTGTCTGTTCTTTTTCTAGGCTTAAAAATATATTTCCTTGTTTTTGGCTTTCTTATTGTCCAATCCTAGCCAATTCTTTTATTCTGAACCATACAAAGAAGTTCTGTTGTACAGAAACATGCCACAGACATTACATACATATCTCACACCTCAAATTCATATTCAGAGATCATCTCAGGAAAAAGAAAAGAAAGGTTCTTCCTCTAACACATTAATTTACACACTCACTTCATGATGGTAAAAACCATTTCTCTGAGCAGGTCTAAATAATTAACAAGGGAATCGTAGTGATGCCTGTTTTGTTTTCTAGACCTTGTCAGTAAAGGCTTCTCTAAACCCTGCACTGTAACAAGTTTATTGAAAAGCTTGGCTTTTTTTTTTTTTTTTTCCCCCAGTGCAGTTCATGAATAGAAGGAGTTGTTTCCCCTGGTCAGAGACCTGGTGTGCTTAGCTGTGGTCTGACGCTAATTTTAAATTCCAAGTTGCAAAACCCGGAGAGAGGGCATTTGAGGAAAATGCTGACATTCCTTCAGCTCTGACAACATTATCACACAGAGCCCTAAATATACTTCCTGGACCATGCCTTCTAATCCTGCTTTCCCTATTAATACTTTCTAAGCTGAAGGGGAAGAAAAAAAAACCCCACTCTCAAACCCATTACATTCCCCAGTACTTCTACATAATCTAGTAGAAAAAAGGGGGCGGGGGAGGAAAGAAAGATAAGAAAAAGGTAGAAAAAAAGAAAACACAGTTTCCTTACTCTTTAATTTCTGATTATTTTTATCTATTTAAACTACCCTGGTGATATGAGTCTGAGTATTTTCCTGAGATTTGCCTTTATTTGAGGGATGGGGAGGAGTACTAGGCGAAAGTATGTAGGATGTACATTATGAATTCAGACAAAAGCAGTGGGCTGGAAGTCATGAGACTTCAATTCTAGTCCAGCTTTGGCCATTAGTTACTTCCATGATGGGAGGAAAATCTCCCATTCTCTGAAACTCCTTTTCCTCATGTGTAAATTAATAAAATAAGGTGTCATTCAGGCGTGACATTCTGAGGCTGCAGCTCTGAAGTGAGAAGATAAAGCAATCTTGTGTTCTGCACAAATTCTTAACACATTTTGTTTGTTTATGTTTCTCCAGTCTATCATTGTACAGCTTGACAGTCCATAGCTGGATATTCTAAGAATTGTTTTTTTCTTTTTAAGAATCTTTGCTTTAAAAGAATTAGCCTGAAATAAAAAGGGAAGAGAATCTGTAAGTGCATTAAGACCCCCCTCCTTGGCACGTCTTGGCTAATGGCCTCTCTGTCGGTAGGGGATGAAGCAAAGCCTGCTACTGAAATTTGCTCAGCAGCCAGGCCCACGGGCATGAATATATGGCCTCTGGGTTCTTAGGGCCCAGCAGGCATGTGAGACTCCAGAAATCTTTCTCTGCACAAGATGAGAGTAAACAAAATGTACCCAAAGAAAATACCCCATATTTACAAGAGTCTGCAAGGCAGTTATAAAATAATTTTCTGGCCCTAAAATTAGGAACAAAAATTTGATGCTCTGAAGCCCAGTTGCAGGATGAATATATATACATATGGGGTTTTATAGCCAGGCTTATAAAGGGCTTGGGCACAAGGTATTGTGGTTTGGCAAAAAGCCTTAATGAGTCTTTTTATTTCTTCACAACCAAGATAGGGAAGAAGGCTGGTCCTAAAAATCTGGGCTGCAGTTTTCTTTAGGTATTTTGGAGAAGGGCAACTTTATAAATCTCAGGTAGTAATTGGTGACAGCATGAATAGTAATGAAAGAAATAGCAATCATCATGAATAAGTAATATTCAAGTGGGTACGATGACAAAAATAGATACAAAATTACAAATATAGACATGCATGAAAAGTACAGATATTAAGGAAGGATAGGAAAAATTCCTAATTCTATCACATGAAAACCTTAATCATTCAGATGAAGAAAATGAGGTGAAGAGAACAGAAGTGACTTGCCTATGGGAACACAGAATAGCAGAATTGGGATTTTTTCTGCCATACACATCAACACAAGAGCCAAAGAATATGATGGCTTGTGCATCAATTATCAATCAATAGCTATATGTTGTAATCAATAGCTACATGTTACAAACATATATATAGCCAAAATTGACAAAAACCTACTAAAGAGCCTAGAAAATGTCTAAAACCTAGTAAATATGATATTTCCATAAAGTTTTTAAATCTTTTATTCGTTTGACAAATATTTATTGATCCCTACTGTATGTCAACCACTATTCTAGACACTGGGTATATAGCAGTGAACAAAGCAAAAAATCTTGTCCTCCTAGAGTTTACATTTTAAATAAGTCACTTAATTTAAAGGACAAACTGAATATATTGTACTAAAATTAACCTCTCCATCTGTATCAGGGTTCTCTAGAGAAACAGAACCAATAGCATATATGATATAAAGAGACTTATCTCAAGGAATTATTTCATGCAATTGAGAAGACTGACAAGTCCAAAATCTACAGGGCAGGGCAAGTCTGAGATGTATAGGGCAAGCCGGCAGGCTGGCAGGCTGGAAACTCAAGCAAGGGTTTATGATGCAGAATTTCTTCTCCTACAAACTTCAGTTTTTGTTTTTAAGGGCTTTCAACTGATTGGATAAGGTCCATTAACATTACAAAGGGTAATCTTCTTTACTTAAAGTCAACTTATTGTAGAAGTTAACCATGTCTGCAAAATACTTTCACAGCAACACCTTGATTAGCATTTGGTTAAATAACTAGGAACTACAGCCTAGCCAAGTTGACACGTAAAACTAACCATCATACCATCTACGCAATAAATGTATGTATTAAATGCTTACCACATGCCATGTTCTGAGATAAACCATGCACAGTCCCTGCCCTCTAAGGAAGGATATAAGTCATTTACTCAAATAGAAATATAAAAATACAACTCTACAGATCCAAGAGGTGGAGAACAGTGATATCTTCGCAAGTTTGGAAGAAGAAACAGTAATTTCAGGTAAAGAAGCAAGAAAAGCTGAAAATACAAAAGACAGTTGACCTTGTCCTTGGAGAATGGGTAAAATTAGAACAAGGGAAACAAGAGGGTGGCATTTCTAGTGGAAGAAATAGCAAAAGTAGAAATGTGGACTCAGGAAAACGTGTGATGTATATAGAAACATTGAGGGGTTCAGTTTGGTGGAAATATAGAGCATTCATCAAATCCTCTTTTATCTAGCCAGTGATTACTCTGAGCTTGCTCAAATACTCATTCCAAAGATATTAAATGCACATTTGCAGATAAAACAGAGAGATCAAGGGATTTCTCCAAAGTCACACAGAAAACCTTCAGGGCACTACACACATAAGTCAGTGTCATTTTCTTTCAGAAGCTAGATACTGCTGATTCTTCAAAATGAGTTTTGCCATCTTTGAGAAAGGGGGATGCTTTATTTCCGACATTTCAATTTAACTATGTTTGAAAAAGATTCTTTGATAAATGGAAGAAATGTATTAGGCCATAATTTTCAATGAACATATGGATATTGACGCCCCAAACGTGTTGCTGAGGAATTTATATATCGCAAAATTAAAACCTTACTGATTATACCACTCAGTCAAGGGTATTTCTTGTGTTGTTGTTTCGTGCAGTAATTAAATTACTGTGGTCAGGGGAATGATATACACAGAGAAAAAATATGTAGGAGCCACAGGGTTCACGAGAAAGTAAAATTCATCTAGGATCCCTGTTATTTCAGTTTCGTGCTTTGTATATTCCTTTTGTTACAGTTCCTCTCATCCATCCTGTTTCCATGCCCCAAGCCTCTCTCTCATTTGAAGGAATAGTTGTTGGTTGAGCAAATCACTATTAAATAAACAGACATGACCTGTGCCTTTCTTACTTCACTACCAACCTCTCTCATTCCTGCATTAAATTTAATCATCCTTCTGCTTATATAGGGATTTATGTTTTCTACTAATGAACTAACCAGCCATGGATTTGTTCTGAAAATTGATGATGTTATGACACTCAAAACAATGTGCCTGGCTTTGAGGCTGTTGGGGTTCAGAAAACAATACCCCAAAGTATGACACTTTGGCATACTGAGGACTTTGAACTAAAGAACATTGAAAGGCCTCAGAAGCAGCCTCAGATCCAGGGTCTCTCTGACCTTTTCTAATTCTCCCCCAAAGGAAGTCATAGAAACCAGAATTTCTCTTCCTCAACAAGGGTCATAGAAACTAGAACCCCTTTTCCCCAAAGCCAGCCATAAAAACTAGAAATCTTACTCTAACCTTTCCCTGCTTTTCTGTCTAGGAGCTAATCATAAAGAAATTGTGTGACCTACATTGTCCAGTAGTAGATCATAAGACCCTCACTCCAGAGGGGTCCTGCCCTGGACCTGGGAGGAAAAAGTGCTACAACAGAGAGGCCAAGAAGAATCTGAACAGATAGGACTTGCTGAGTTTCTCCACTCTGTCTACCAGCTTTAGATCTTCACCCTTTTTGTCCAATCATATTTCTACACGGCTATTCATTCTTCATGGAAACTAAGCATAAAAGTGGATAATTTTCCCTGTAGGAGAGGCCTTCAAAGAGATCATGGAAAGATTCACATTATCTTTTAATTTTTTTTTCCAGGAACTTTTAGAAGAACTCTCATATCTTTGGTTTTTTCATTCTGAAGCCTCCAGTGTCACATAAAACTTTGATTAAATAAATTTGTTACACGTTTCTCCTGTTAACCAGTCTTTTGTTATAGGACTGTCAGCCGTGACACTTATGATGTGGGAGAAAGATCACAGATTTCTGCCCCTACAAGGCTAATGTAACATTTAAAGAAATTAAGATAATTATAGAAATTAGAGAATTCCAGACACTTTCCAGACCAGTTTTAAATTCAGCTTTATACTGCTGTGAATTGAAGAGAAGCAATTGTCCCTCTGCCTCCCCTTCTGTTCCTTCTACTTTCCACATCATGAAAGGGAACCTAGGACCCAAACCAGGAAGTGACACCATCAAGTGGCTGGTTTCATATCCCCATAAAGTGCATTACTTTAATTAAATCTATCAAAGAAGCTAGCAAAAGGGAGACTGGGGAGAAATGCGGTTATTGATCAGGGGTATTAAATAAATGGACATCGCAAGGAAGTGGACGTTAACAGATGTGTGGAACACTCAAGGTGGATCAGAGTTCAACTGGCTAGCAAAAGGGAGACTGGGGAGAAATGCGGTTATTGATCAGGGGTATTAAATAAATGGGCATCGCAAGGAAGTGGACGTTAACAGATGTGTGGAACACTCAAGGTGGATCAGAGTTCAACTGCTTCAATAGATAGCTGAACATTTGTCTTGTGGTGACATTCTTACACTATTTTCCAAGGACAGAGAATGTGTCTAGAGGCTTAGAATCACAGTACTACCTCACATTTACATTTACATGATTTAGATTTATTGTGTACAATCTCATTTTGATACTAACCCCCATGACAATCCTCTAGGACAGGAAAACCATAGATTCACAGAGGGTTAGGTCACGTTTTGGAGGGCAGGGTTCAACCCTCCACAGCACATCAATAACTCCCGGGCAGAAGTGTGTGTGGGAAGTGCCTGTGTGTCCCTCAGAAGGGCAGGTGTGGAGAGAAAGACGTGGAGCAGCATGGTGAAAATAAATGGTAATCATACCAACTAGCTAATGGACCTCACTTAAAAAAATTCCCCTCCAAGACTGGGTGTTAATCTATTGTAACAAGGTTTAGTTTATTACATTTTACTCTCACCTCAGGAAGGTCACATCCCTTTTGAGATACAACAGAGTCTCCCCTACAAGAACAGAACGTCCTCTGAGGTGAGCATCAGGGCAGAGGCAGGGCCACAGAAAAGCCCCTAAGGCAAGTCTGAGGCAGGTAGAAGAGAAGATGCCTCACTGCTTGGGATTGGAACTTGAAGAGCATGAAATATCAAAAGTCACTTTCTCATAGGCAAGGTTCCTTGGAGGCCAGCCGTGGGGCAGGCGGGGGTGTGGTCAGCAGGGCAAGGCAACTGGGTCTTTCAGTGCTTGACCACACGACAAAGTGTGGTGGGAAAAGCTCCAGTGTCTTCTGATCACTCATGGAGAACATGCTGTCATGTGGGGAGAGTGCAACAAGTGCTTTAGCAAGAAACTTTTTAGGGAATAGGAGATCTCAAGTGACAGGGATTAGTGGAGATCCAGCTCCTCACCTCCAGAATTCTAAAGCTGAAATTGCCCTCCTGGGGAGATCTTAGTCTGAGTTTACCCAGGCTGGTCCCTGCACATACTCACCCAAGGATAATATAGTATTTCAGTGATAAACTCTAGGAGACTCCCATGGAGCTGGGGGCTGAATGCTGGCTCTCTCTTCTTGATGTTCTCCAAAGAGGGGGCATTTCCCACCGTAGTGGTCTTTCACAGTGTATTACACAGAGGAGGTGAGTAGTCTATTTAATCTAAATGGAGATCTTAAGTCCAGATTTCAGACCTGTGGTAACCACCCTTTGCACCTGGTTAGTCTCCATTCCCCCAACAACTTTGTTCTCAGTGTCATTCAAACTTCACAAACTCCTTAGGAACTTGTCGTATCATTACCATTTTCAGAGTAGGAAACTATGGCTTGAATTGATCATGTCACTTGATCAAGGCCACATAGCAGTAAGCAGCAAACATAGACTTTCATCTACACCTGATTGAATCCAAGTCTAG
>NW_007727083.1:293617-295027 GCF_000696425.1 Galeopterus variegatus | reverse complement strand
ACCCGTGGCCTTGGTGTTATCAGCACCGCACTCTCCCAAGTGAGCCACAGGCCGGCCCTAAGATTGTTACATCTTAATTTTATGTCTTCTTAATATTGCTCAGGAATTGATGAGGTCTGGAGTCAGAGGAAAGAGCAGAAGGGAAGAGGGCTTTCATTTATTCTTTCGACAAATATTATACATCGTCAGGTGCCAGGAATAATGAAGAACAGGTATTCAATAGCTTCTGTATAGCTGATCTGTGAAGAACTTGATTTCTCATTTCAAAGAAATTACCACTTAGGTCAGTTATTGGGAAACTCACTTTGAATTGCTATCTGAGCTATAACTGTGTCAAAATAAAACAAAGAAAAAGGTGACCTTAATGCTGGCCTCAAAGAAGGCTTTGGTCAATTCAGCACCTTTTGCAAGCTATAAATTCACTTCCCAGATTGTCTATTTAGGTAGTTCTTCGCCTCTCAGAAAGAAAAAAAAATGTAGCCTGTTGAAAATTAAAAGTCTGTTTCTCAGAGAAATATCACTGTGGAAAAGTAATTCAACAAGTATTTGCTGAGTGTTTTCTGGGTTCTGTACCATGCCAAGAATTGAACTGTTGCAAGAGGTAGGGGTGTGAATATTCGGTGATGTTGAATGACATTGTCCGTAAGACATGGTCCTTACCCTCAAAGCAGCGACAATTTCCTTGAGAACTGTGCTAACGTATGTGGGATTTTAGACATTGAGACAGGTTAAGATAGAAACAGACTAAAACCAGATGTCAATATAAGAAATAAGTGCTTGGGCATTCTAAGGTTTATGATCCTGGATTAAGAAAGGTGGACCTTTTTTGTGTAAGGCTGTGAAAGTGAAGCAGAGTTGCTTTAACTGGACTTTGTGGGCTAGTAATGAGGACTTTAAAGGTTTTAGAGCAGAACAGTAGTATGATGAAAAGATGAAAAATCCAAATCAAGTGTCACAGTTAAGACCCTTTTAAGTTTGAAGGTTTTATGATCAGAAACAATTCAAATCAAATTAAGCAAAAAAAAAAAAAAAAAAAAAAAAAAAAGTGTATGTGGAGAACTTTACTCATGTACCTAGAAAGTTCAAGCAGTGGACTTTGGTCATGGTTGCTCAAGCATTCAAACCATGTTGTCAGCTCTCTGATTGGCTTCATTCTTAGCCTATCTCCATGCAGTAGCAAGATGGCTGCCAACACCTCCACGCGTTCATGGGTTTTAGAGAGTACGGGCCCAAAGAAAGAACTTTTGGAAAAGGCACTGTAGGGAGCTCTGACTGGCCCAGCCTAGGTCGCGCACTCATCCCTGAAAACTTACTGTGGCCAGGGGGGCGAAGTCACTTGAATGGCCATGCCCAGATCATATACAACTGCTAGTTAGGAAGTTGACCCTGGTTAGTCCTTCCTTCACCTCC
>NW_007727083.1:288441-293542 GCF_000696425.1 Galeopterus variegatus | reverse complement strand
AAAAAAAAAAAAAAAAAAAAAAAAAAAAGTGTATGTGGAGAACTTTACTCACGTACCTAGAAAGTTCAAGCAGTGGACTTTGGTCATGGTTGCTCAAGCATTCAAACCATGTTGTCAGCTCTCTGATTGGCTTCATTCTTAGGATATCTCCATGCAGTAGCAAGATGGCTGTCAACAGCTCCACGCGTTCATGGGTTTTAGAGAGTACGGGCCCAAAGAAAGAACTTTTGGAAAAGGCACTGTAGGGAGCTCTGACTGGCCCAGCCTAGGTCACGCACTCATCCCTGAAAACTTACTGTGGCCAGGGGGGCGAAGTCACTTGAATGGCCATACCCAGATCATATACAACTGCTAGTTAGGAAGTTGACCCTGGTTAGTCCTTCCTTCACCTCCTTTAACGATATGAACTGAGTAAGATATTTACAGAATGAGAATGAAGTAATTTCTCAAAGAAAGAGATACTGGCCAACACACATGCGCGCGCACTCACACACACACACACACACACACACACACACAAGTGCATTACCTAAGTTTGATGTTAAAACAGCGCGCACACACACACACACACACACACACACACACAAGTGCATTACCTAAGTTTGATGTTAAAACATTTACAATCTAAGATAGAACACCTCTCTTTTCTTTAAACTGTAGTTTGTTCCTTTAAAATTTTCCTTAAAAATTTTTTCCTTAAAAGTTTTTTTATTCATTTATTTCATAGGCACTTGATGCTGTGAGTTGTGGCTCCTAGTTTTGAGTACTTACCACAGAAGTTCCTCTACTTCTCTACACAAGCAGGTTAGGTTCCGGAAAGTTAAGGATGAATCCTTTTGTTAGTAACTGAAATAGGAAAGTGTAGCAGAAATGGACAGCTGGCCACCAAAGACTCCTTCATAGTGTAGGGCTGTTGCTAGGAAGTGATGCGCAGCCCTGCACCTGGGGCGGGAGGCATATGTTAATTCTTACCAGTGGGAGAGGAGAGGAAGTGATGGATGGAATGGTGCAGAGGTGGATGTGCCTTCCACCCAGCCCCTATCTCTATTTATTAGAGGAATGGACCTGCAGGAGGGCTGAGACACTACATAGAGTATTTGGCTCTCTGAGTAACCAGGTGAAATGTCCCTGTCACCGAACAGGCATCATCCACGTTGCACTCCTACATGAGTGAGAAGTAAATGTTTCTTGTGTTACGCCAATGCGAATTACAGTCTTCCCTTGACAAACACAAGAGTTTAATCCTATCACCAACATCCTCATTTCCATCACGTAGAATTGTGAGTGTCAGAGACCTTTAAGGATTTAAAGCCAAGTATTCACTTCTTCTCCTTACAGCTATGCTTTTCTTCCAACATCATTTCCAAAGATAACCAATTTATTTTATATGCTGGAAATCTGCTGAGGCAGGTCACCTGCCTTCTTGATAATTCCCCTGAGTATTGTGGGGAATACTTTAGTAGTTACTGTGCCTGCACTCATTCTCTCTTCACTGAGATCCTTAAACCCACAAACCATTCACGGCTTGTGACAGGTTTCATCAACAGAGTTACTGTGCTTCATCTTTAGATTCTATAACAAGCTCACAGCCTTCCCCTGAATGAACATATTGTTGCTAATGCTAGAGTCACACTCAGATGATATTCTAGTCCATAAATCATTTCCCTTTTGCTTTTAATAATTATTGCTGATTGCAAAGATATAGATAGATCCTTGTACCTGCTTCATGAATAGCTCTGTCTTCAAAATATTCCCCACAGTCTAGTGAATTTATGCCACTTTAAAATTTTAAATATACCCTACTCTGTGTATCATATGCTTATTCATATCATAATTATCACACACCTCTTCTTACTAGCACTTTTAATACTTCCCTTCCTTTTTCATTTGTTAGATATTATAGATTAATAATCTTTGCAAAATAGCCCCAAACCTAGCACACACAAAGAAAATATGCAGTAGAATGTGGAAAAAAAATGTGTTGGCCCCAGAATCAAAGACAACAAGTGATGTCCCATGTTGATGGTGGCCCAGTTGATGTATTCTTACATTGTTCTTAGCTTTGTTAACATGTATGAATGTTCTTAAGTTGTAGAATCTTAGAGTGCCAGAGCTAGAAGGGTTATCTCATCCAGTTAAATACCTATATTCTACACATGAGAAAAGTAAGACAGAGAGGGGAGTAACAGGTTTCTGATAACATGGCCAAAAAGTTAATGCAAAAGTAAATGAAACAAAATTTAATAATATGTGAGAGTTTTCCAGATTTCTTCCAGCCTGCCCTGTCCACTATTAATAGACATTTTGTTTTCACCAGCCTGGCTTCTCCCCTCAGTCCTTTAAGAAAATACCGTCATTGCCTCACTCACAGGAGAAAGAGTAGAGAGACCCACCTGGAGACATGCAGAAAATGATGTGGATTCTTATATGTTTTTTCTACTCTTAGTCCATGGATAATGGGGGGAGGGAGTGGGAAGGGGAAGCAGAGAAGCCACATCGGTCTATATAATCAAGAGCTGTGAAGGAGAAAAGGGGAAAAGTTTGGTGTGGGCTGAGCAATTCAGGTACTTTGAAGGAGTTGATGCTTTTGAGAAAATTGTGAAAAAGTGAAACCAATCATTTCCCACTTTGCTCTCGTAATCCAGTGCTAATTAATTTGAAAAATAGCCATTTCTGAGTTAGAGCTAATTATTCCAACATCACTGACTATTCCAAATACCACTAAATAAATTACAGTGTGCAGAGTTCTACTTTTCCAACTTTTATTTACAAAATCCCTAATGTCAATGGAAACAGCAGCTCTGGGCCTTGATTCTATTTTGTAAGATGCTAGAAAATTTCCATCTTTCCCATATAATTTCTGTTAGCTAGTAACGTCTGTTCCTTACTCTGACTGATAGTAAAATTCTTAAAATTAGAGCCCTGGTGATTTTTTCCAAGGCACAGAGTGGGAAGTAATGGCAACATTTAGAAGAGGAAAGACAGTAGTTTATGTTTTTTGAGGCCTAAGGTGATGATGACAAAAAGATCCTAGGTCTGAAAACTGGCCCCAGAATTTAACTTTAGGAAGACACATATTAGGGGAGGAGGGTTCCTGACTAGCTCTATAAGGGCATGAATGCTGCTATGGATTGAGTTGTGTCCCCTAAAGTTCCATGTATTAGAAATTTAACCCCTACTGTGACAATGTTAAGAAGGTGAGAAATCCTATTGTGGTTATTTAAAGATGGGGCCTTGAAGAGGTGATTAGATTGTGAGGACCGTGCCCTAGTGAATAGATTAACTCATTGATCATTTAATGGTGGTCATGGGCATGGTTCTTATGGCTTTAAAATGAAAGCAAGTGAGGAGGTTAATCTATCTCTTGCTTCTGCCACATTGCCACGTGATACCCTGTGTCGCTGGAGCCATAACCCATAATAAGACCCTCACAGGTATGTTCTCTGGACTTTGGACTTCCAAATCTCTGAAACTATAAGCAACAAATATTGCTTTTTTTTTTTTTTTTTTTTTTTTTTTTAAAAATTATCTAGTTTCAGGTATTTCTATTATAAGAAATAGAAATGGACTAATACAAATACCTATCCCTGGACACTCTGGGTCACAAAGTGTAAGTATGTCCATAGGCACATGATGTTGCTGGCTGTTTGGGTAAGAGCCTTTAGGACTGATGAGTCAAACCTAGAAGGAGCCCTTTACTGAACAGTGTGGTGCATACCCCCATGGTGCCCTGGACTCCTACAACCAGTGCACACCAGTGCGCAGAGAAGAGCAGAAAAGGACAGTCTCATGAAAGAAGACAAAGCAGATTGGAAACGCAACTGGAAAGAGAAGAAATCTGTCACTATTTTCTTTTAAAGATCCAAATTAATTCAGGAAGTGGAGATTTCTATTTCTCAGAGACATCTCTCAAAAAAAATTTCCCCCCCAAATCTTAAAGGAGGGAAACCACAGACAAAAAAATTTTATCTACTCCAGAGCCATATGAAATACTATATATTCAGGCATTTAATTTATTTCTAAATGCCTTTTTCTTGATTCTTGGGTAAAATTAGCTGCTTTTCCTTTACTACATCATGGTCTCTACCAGGACTTTAGAAAAAAACTCTCCTTAGATTTTTAAAAGATAATTAGAAAACTAAATATCGCTACAAATGTAATTTTGTACCTCAGCAGAAGACTGCGTTCAGCAGATAATTCACTGTCGTGGCTTTTCATTAGCTCACTCTCCCTCGGGGCAGTTTAGAGGTTAAGGCCCTTCTCACCCACTTTCCAGCTTCTGTTATTAGAGTCGCTGCTGCAATTCACAGCAAAGTGGAAAAGCAGCATCTCTCGCCAGAACTAACCCTTGTAATTGACGTAGATGTCATTTAGCAAGTGTCTCATACGTTATTCATTTCAGGCATGTTATTTAATCCTCTCAACAACCCTATGAGTTAGAGCTAATCCCTGCTTTAACAAGAAAGAAACTCTTTTGGAGAAGTTGGGTTATTTCTCCCAAATCACACAGTCGATAAATAGCAGAGTTGACACGGTCTTTGTAACTCTGAAGCCCATTACCTTTCTGCTTTGTTTCTTGGCCTTACAGCATTTCTATCCTTTAATTTCACTCATAGGATAAAAAAAAAAAAATCCCACCATCATCCTGTCTCCTGGGATAAAGAAAGTCTAAAAGGAAATGCAANCGGGAACCGGTCTGTATGTGGGATCCGAACCCTTGGCGGGAGCGCCGCCGCACTCCGAAGCAGCGCACTGTAGCAGTGCGACACCGGGCCGGCCCTAGAATTTTTTTTAACAGAGGTGCCTTTTCTGTGCCTTTGAAATTATAATGCACAAACTATATACTTCTCCACCTCCAAATCAACCTGCATTAATTTATTTATGTTTTTATTTATTTATTTATTTCCCTGTGCTGATACTAAAAAGGAAAAAAAATTGAGGTGAAAAAGGCTAAAGGATAAAGAAAGGATAAGAAACCTATTAAGAGTACCAGGGATAGGGAATCTCACTGCTATACTTGGAACAGGTTTTGTTTATGTACAGCAAGCCTGACTGTAGCAGATTAAGGGCCTGAGAATTAGGTCAGAGGTTACACAGTACT
>NW_007727083.1:280162-287669 GCF_000696425.1 Galeopterus variegatus | reverse complement strand
CTCAGCCAGTGAGCGGGAACCGGTCTGTATGTGGGATCCGAACCCTTGGCGGGAGCGCCGCCACACTCCGAAGCAGCGCACTGTAGCAGTGTGCCACCGGGCCGGCCCCAAGAGCTCATGTTTTAATCAAATGAGACATAGCATGATCACCAATCATTTCAGCAAGAAAATTATCAAGAGAAGTACGAACTATTATAGGAGTTTGGAGTGGGAGTGACTATTCTGGCTGGGTGTAGGGTGGAAACTTGGTAGAATTTGGAAAAAGGGGTGTTTTTTTTAAGAGTGGTGGGAATAATATGTGAATAACTTTTCAGATAAAGGGGGAAATGATGACAGAGGAGAAAAAAGGCAGGTGATGGAGTGAAGGACAATCCGAGGTGTGTGCGGAGAGGAGTCGTGAACGTAGGACTGGAAAGGTGTGTTGGGGTCACAGGGAAAAGTCTATGAATGTCTTTCTGAAGAAGTGTGGCCCTTATGTTATAGGTAATGGGGGCCATCAAAAAGCTTTTGAGTGGCCTAGTAAGGATATGCAAGCTGTCATTTTTATGAGATTAGCTTGAGAGTGAAACATGGATGGAAGGAGGGAGAGCCTACCATCAAGGAGAGCGGTGAGGATGGTCATCTTCACTCCAATGAGGGGGAGTCATCCTGGGGGAAGGATTCTTAATGATAAGGGCAGGAAACAAGGCTCAAAGCTATGGGATGGGAGGAGTAACGATATGGAGATATTCTGGAGCACTGGGTTGGCCACTATTCTCCCAAATGTATGTCCTCCTGGAAGCTGTGATTGGGACCTCATTTGGAATTTGGTCTTTGCAGATATAATTAAATTAAGATGAGGTCATATTGGATTAGGATGGGTCCTAACTGGTCCTCTTATGAGAGAGAGATTTGGAGACATGGAAAGACACACACACCAAGGGAAGATGGGAATGACGCATCTACAAGCCCAGGAACACTACGGATTGCCAGCAGTCAAAAGAAGCTAGAAAGAGGCAAGAAATGATCCTTTCCTAGAACTTCAGAGGGAGTGTGGCTTTTTGGACAGCTTGATTTGGGATGTCTAGCCTCCAAAAGTGTGAAAGAATATATTTCTGTTGTTTTAAGCCACTAAGTTTGTGGTATGTGTTACAGAAGCTCTAGGAAACTAATACACTGGGGCAATCTTTGAAAGATGAGATGATTGTGGTCATCCTCAGGAACAAGGAGGATTCATACCTATTCAGTATACTAAAGCGGAAAGAGAACTTTTATATGTGGGCCTTTAAGGGCACAGAGATAACCAAGGCATTGCTTCTAATTCAAGAACCTTATATACTAATTATTGGAGACTATGAATAATCAATGAAAGGGATTGTACATGGAAAGAGATGAAGAAACGGAGGCTCAGTGAAGTGAAATTACTTCTAAAATTCACAGAGCTACAAAGTGGTGGAAGCAGGCTTGGACCTATCTCTCCTGCCTCTTACTCTAGTTCTGGACACAGATTTTCACCAGAAGGTAGAAATAAAGAGGAAAAACGCCAGGGAATGGAGGAAGGGGCTTGGATAAAAGAGGCTGGAGCTCTCCAAGGATCAGTCCCAGCATTTTTTCTTTTTTAACTTTGTCCCAAAATGGAAACATAGTAATCTGTTTGCAGATTCCCAATTCCCCAGCCCCTTGACTCTGCCCTAGTGTCTGCGAGTGCTGTCCTATTTCTTTTAAATCTCTAAAGAACGGCAATGATGACATCATTGCCCTGACCATTTAAAATCTTATCTGCTACAAGACTGAAACAGAATAAGTAGGTCACCACAAGTTCAGAACAGAGGCGTCAAGTGTTGCAGAAGCTCCAGCCTTAGAACAAAATGAGAGGTGTCAGTCGACTGAGATACACGCTGCCTTGGGAGAGGCATTTGGCAAGTGTTCCTCATCACACAGCAATATTACACATGGGCTGGATTGGGGAAAACAACAGGTAGGTCATTTAAGTTCATCACTCCTTCTTTTAGTAAGGACTACAATATGGACCTTTTAGAAAGAAGAGAATCTGGTTTTTCAAAATTCTCTGATCAAGGGACTTGCTTGCTTGTTTCTAGACTCACAGAAATGCTGAAGATGGAAAAGCCCTCACTCATCCATGTACTGAATTGAGGTAGTGCTGCGATAGGTTCTGCCTCTATGTTGTTGCACTTAACCCTCAAAACAGCCTTAGTGACCTCAGGTTACCTTTTCATTTTAGGAAAGACAAAGCTTAGCCCTCAGAGAGGGAAAGTAACTTGCTGAATTCACTCATCCATGTACTGAATTGAGGTAGTGCTGCGATAGGTTCTGCCTCTATGTTGTTGCATTTAACCCTCAAAACAGCCTTAGTGACCTCAGGTTACCTTTTCATTTTAGGAAAGACAAAGCTTAGCCCTCAGAGAGGGAAAGTAACTTGCTGAACGTAAATTCGTCCAAGAGATGTTTGGCTTATTCAGTCACTAAATCAGTAGAAAGCAAAATCATTTTGAGATACTACTTCACCACCTATCAAGTCATCAAAAATGAATATTTTATATATAATTTTATTTAATCCCAATGATAATCAGGCTACAAGGAAAGAGGCACACTCATACATTGAAGATCTTGCAAATGCATTAAATTGGTATGATTGTTTTCAAAGGCAATTTTCTAATTTAAACCATGGCTTTTAAAAAATGGTTCTACCCTACGACCTGGTGATCTAATTTCTTGGAATATTATTTATTCAGATTTTTAGAATAGTATTATTCAAAATTTGAGACCTTTAAGATCATGTAGTCTGAGCTCTTCCAAAAACAGATGAGCAAACTGAGACACATGGAGAAATTATTTCTTAAGGGTCTGAGCCAGAATCTACTATTCTAGTCCAATGGTTTTTGTTAAGCTCTGGAGCATTTCACCGAAAAACTGAACACTCAGATCCCAAATCAGAGAGGTAGTTTAACACAATTTTGAAGAGCCTGGATTTGGGGGCTTAAATTGTGGCTTCATTAGTTACTAGCTGAGTTGTTTGGGGAAGGAACATAATCTCCTAGGGTTTCATCTGTAAAACCAGTTCAGTAGTAGAATCTCTTATATACTCCAGCCATTACTGCCACAACCATATTATGTAGGCTCTAATCGACTTCATGACTTTGTGCGTTTAAAGCTCCAAGCCCTCATTCCTGCTTTTGTCAGCTACCCTGATGCCTCCCTATTTATACTGAAGTGTGATATGCACCAGCCCAGAAGTGTGTGTGTGTGTGTGTGTGTGTATGCGTGTGTCTTGGGGCAGTGGTAGGTTGATAAAAAGTCTCATGGGGCAGATGGGAACTGGTGGATGAAATCTTCCTCCTTTCTGCCGCTGTCTGAGATACAGCTCATGCAGCTTCATGGAGGAGGGTCTCCAGGGAAGACAGTCTTGTGAGACGGAGCAATCCTTCACACTTTGTGGTAACCAGATCGATCACGTGCCCTCGTTGACTTTTCCACCTTCCCTGTCTCATTTCACTTTTCTCTAATTCCTGCTTCCCTGGGATTAGACCATGAATAATGCAGTGTATGAGGGCTGGCCTGTGGCTCACTTGGGAGAGTGTTGTGCTGATAACACCAAGGGCATGGGTTCGGATCCCCATTCCTTATATAGGGATGGCCGGTTAGCTCAAGGGCTGAGCGTGGTGTTGACAACAGCAAGCTAGGGGTTAAGATCCCCTTACCGGTCATCTTTAAAAAAAATAATAATGTAGTGTATGGAAACCTTTGTTTCAGGCTTTGCTTTATTTACTTTGAAGCCATACTAATGGAGATGGCACCTACCTTGGAAGGTTTTAGTGAGAAAATATTAAATAAGTAAAACCGGTAAAGTGCTTAGAACAGTGCCTGACAAATAGTAATTACTATATAAGTGTGAGCTAATCCTATTACACAGTATCACTGCATAGCTCTGTAAAACAGTAAATGTTTAGACTGTGCTGCTACATGAAAAGATATATGTGAAATATTAAGCAAAAAACAGAGCACTAGGAAGCAAGCATTACAGGGATTATAACTTCATAAAAATCATATATACACACTGATGATAGAAGAAATGACGTAGAGTTGGAAATTATGACTCTATAATGGGGAAAAGGTGCTATGTTTACTTTTCCACAGAGGTAGTTATTTATCCAAAGTGGAGCTTAAATAAACAGAATAAATACAGTCTCTTGGAGACTGTATATACCTCAGAAATACAGTCCAATGCTTATCACTCCTCATAGCTGGAAAATCTTTCCATGCAAGACTTTCATTTTTTTATACTGTAATCTTAAGCCAATTCCTTTTAATTCATTGTTTATGAAGACTGGGGCCATGGGGCAGTAGCTGTGATCCAACAATTCACTGTACCTGCAAACAGGGGTCTCTGCTTCTACTTTTCATGGGGCTGTGAAGTGAGGGGCTCCTTTTGTAGGGGCTGTTTGTCCCACACTCAGTGCTCGCCCACCTCTGCAGCAGGGGCTCAGCACATGCCAGCTCAGCAAGAGACTGAGAATGACTTCCCTCTCTCTCTCGTCTCCCCTCTCCTCTCCTTAGCTCCTTAAAGTCCATACTGGAAAGAAATGATATGCAAGTTATGAGGAACGGAGCCCTGAATCTGGCTTCTTTAGAATTTCATGTACATTATTTTTGTGCAGAGAAAAGCTTAATGCGAGCAGGAAATATTTTTCTCTGGTAATGGGGATTGGGGAGACTCGTTATACTCCCTAATCTCATTTGTTTGTGTGGGAGCCCAGTTCTGTGTTTGCTCATATGACCCATCTTTGTTTAAATGCTCTAATGACATCCCATAGCACTCAGAGTTAAATCCTACGTCCTGTCCCGGTTGCAAAGCCCTTTGTCAGCCTGCCTTTGCCTCTCAGAACTGGGTTCATGCTCTCTCCCTGGCCCTCTGCATTCTAGCTACACCAGACATTTCTTGTTTCCCAACATGCCAAACTCGTGTTCATGTGAGGGCTCCTCAGACTAACAGCACAGAATACTCTTTCTCTCAACGTTCACCCATCTGGTTTCTTCTTGTCATTCAGATCTCATTGTAAATGTCACCTTTCAGAGAGGCATTTCCCGGCCATGCAATCTAAGACACCTAAGAGTTGCTCTTTTACGCTTTACCCAATTTTGGTTCTCTAAAGAATAGCCATCTGGTTTTGTGTTCTTTGTTTAGATATTGTTTGTTTACTGTTTGGCACAAGCTTCATAGGAGGAAGCACATTGTGTGTCCTGTTCTCCTTTTCTTTCCCCAAATCCTATAATGGTGCCCAACACAGACACACACCCCATAAACATGTTGCATGAATATATGAATGCACCCTGAGTTTGGTTAGCCAGGGCTTCCAGGTGCTTCAGGCTGAGAAAAAGCTGCAAGTTACAGCCTTTCTTCTCTCTCTTGAGCTGGAAAGTAGGCCACACACATTGCTTTCCCACCCCTTCATACATCAAAAAGTATATTAACACCCTCTAGGTGGTAAAGGAAAGGAGGACATTGAGGCTGACCCATCTGTGCCATATAGTTTGTTGGTTCAAAATATTAAATACTTAAAGAATCACATGCTCTGTCAGATTTAAAGACTTAACTACAAAGCTATAGTAGTCAAGACAGTGGGTATTGGTGATAGGATAGACATATTAATCATTGAAACAGCATAGACAGTCCAGAAACACCCACACAAATTTGGCCAATTGATTTTTGACACAGTTCTAAAGGCAATTCGATGAAGAGAGGATTTGTCTTTTCAACAAATGATTTTAGGAACAACTGGGCATCCTTATGCAAAAACATGAACCTTAACCTAAACCCCAAACCGTATACATAAAATAACTAAAAATGAATCATAGAGGTTCTATTAGTTTGTTTCTGTTGCTTATAATAAAATACTTGAAACTGGGTCATTTATAAAGAAAATGAAATTTGTTCCTGACAGTTTCTGAGGCTGGGAAGTCCAAAGTCCATCTGGTGGTGACAGTGACCCAGGAGTCTCACATTGCAAGATGGCAGAAGCAGAGAGAGCAGAGAGAGACAGACTCTTCTCTCTCTTCTTTTAAAGCCCTCAGAACTACCCCCCCCCAATCCTGACCAGCCAGTCCCAGGTAGCAGATCTCTGGGGAGCTGGAATACTAGAGTCAGCTTCTCTAGGTTAAGATTCTAAGATGGCGACGGGTCTGGAGCGGCCGTGAGAGGAGACAGCGCGATCCTGAGAAGTGTGCGCTGTGATACCAGAGTACTATTTGCATTTCCAAGAGCAACAAAAAACGAATAAATCTTTCAACAACGATCCTACAATGACAAACAAGCAACAACAGGTTCGAGGTTTTAGGGCCGACACAAAAGAAGACTCCTGAGAGCGTCCAAGCCCTGCTGCGGGTATGAGCGAGCAGCCAAAGACAACAAAGGCCAAGTAAGTCAGGAATAATTCTTTCAACAACGATCCTACTACAACAAACAACAACATGTTCGAGGTTTTAGGGCCGACACAAAAGAAGACTCCTGAGAGCGTCCAAGCCCTGCTGCGGGTATGAGCGAGCAGCCAAAGACAACAAAGGCCAAGTAAGTCAGCAGAGATGACACAGAAACGGAGTGGAAGGCGCCAGACCGGCCCAACTCTGCGAGCTCTGTGAGTCACCCCCAGCCCAGCCCCACTTGCGGGGCGAAGCCCGACTGCTCCCCGCCTGCCTGGCTCCCGCCTACCACACCAGGCTAGGAGCCCACAACAGAGCTGCCTCCATTTTATCGGGTTGGGGCAGAGATAGCCGGCTTAGTGCAGGCAGGCCAGCCGTCTCTGCTTGGCGCAGCTCCGCACTGAGACGTGCCATTTGCTTACCTCGATGCGGGGCACCCCGGGGCCTGTGGACCGGCCTAAAATCCCACTCTCCCTGCGGATCTCTGATGGGGCTGGTAGCATGGGGAGCCCCCGGCCAGCGTCGGGAGGGCAGGGAAGAGGAGCCCGCCCAGATCGTCTCTCCACCACACCCTGGGCGTCGGCCCCAGGTAAACTCCCTGTTTCCGGGAGGCAGATTCCATCTCTGTGGGCCTCAGTTTGGAAGAACACCTAACTGATTTCTGGTGGGGAGAGGGGAGCCCAGAGAGCTCTCGAGCTACATTGAAGCTACTAGAGAGCTCTCCTGGAGGGCCGACCCGTGCTGGGGGGAGTCAAAGAGGAACTGTGTGCTTAGGGACCCTCCCCCGAGGAGTTCACTCCCAGCAGTGGGAGAGAATGGACACCTGCTGGGCAGGGCGGGGCAGGGCACAACTTTGATGGCTCAACTGAAAGACAAGGTTTGTAGAAGACATGCCTCAGCCCTGTTCTGAGCACACAGAGTGGGGAGGGGCCGGCAAAAGGAGGCGGAGTCTCAGAAATAAATAAAGAAAGAAAGAACAACAATTACACATCCTGCGGGAACCCTATGCAAGGCTCAATAGCCCCATCTAGTGTACACAGAGTGTGAAAACGCCCCGATAGCAAGGTGCAGAACACACACAACTTACGGAACT
>NW_007727083.1:184054-275583 GCF_000696425.1 Galeopterus variegatus | reverse complement strand
ACAAAAAACCAAACAAACAACAACAACAACATCAACAACAAAAAAACAAAAAAAACCGGGGTGGGGGGGAGAGGAAGATATAACAACCACAACCTTTTTTTTGAAGTTCTTACAACAATAAAATGGAGGGGTCACACCTGGGTGGGAGGGGGGAGAGGGAGGAGGGAGGGAGGTTTCGGTGATGGGACACAATAAACAACTACATTGTATATTGACAAAATAAAAATAATAATAATAAAAAAGAACTACACCCCTGACCACCATTTCTAATCCATTCACTATGTCATGGTCCTAAAATTTAATCACTTCTTCAAGGCTCCACCTTTTAATTACCATAATAGGATTTCCCACCGTCTTTACAGTCACAGGGGGGAGCAAGTTTTTAAGACATAAAACGTGGGGGACACAATTCAAGTTTCAGTGAATTTTAGAGGGACACAAGTCAATCCACCACATTCTGCCCCTGGCCCCCAAAACTCATGTCCTTTTCACACACAGATACATTCATTTCATCCCCAAAGTCTTGTTTCAACTGAAAAGTCCAAAGTTCAAAGTCCCATCTGTGAAGTCAAAACATGTTATCTACTTCCAAGGTAAAATGGTGGGACAAACATAGGGTACACATTCCAGTTCAAAAAGGGAGAAATAGGCCAAAAGAAAGGTGTAACAGGTCTTAAACAAGCCTGAAATCCAGCAGGGCAGGTGAATCATGTACCTTGATTCCATGTTTAGCATCTTTTGCATGTTGATGCGGGGTTTAGGTCCCCAAGTCCTTGAGCTGCTCCACTCCTATGGCTTTCCTGGTCTCAGGCCACACTACAGTTCTCCCAGACTGGTGTTCCACACTGGTAGCTCCACAAGTCTGGGGTCTCTATGGTGGTCCCACTCCCATGGCTCCACTAGGCATGGAGCTGTTGGCATTTCTCTGCTACAACCCTGACCCCATACTTCCGCTTGGCATTGCTCTAGCAAAGGCTGTCTGGGGTGACTCCATTCCTGTGACAGATCACTTCCTGGGTCCCCAGATTTTCTATACATCCTTTGAAATTGGGGTGAAGGCTCCCAAACCTTCCCAACTCTGGCATTCTGCAAGCCTGCAGACCTAACGCTACGGGGACTTTGCCAAGACTTCCAGCTTATATTTTCCAAAGCTGCGCATCCAGCCACACCTGGGGACAATTTAGCCACAGCTGGGGCAGCTGAAGCAGCTGGGGTGCTGGTGTGGGGACCAGCATCCCGACCTGTCCCTGGGCAGCCTGTGGAGGGTTCCTCAGGCCTGTTCCCTAAGACCATTTTGTCTCCCTAGGCCTTTGGGCCTGAAAAGGAAGGGTCAGCCCCAGAGGCTTCTGCAATGCTTTTGGGGCCCTTTTTCCCTTCTCTTAATAATCCTTTTTTTTTGTACTAATCTTCTTAGCACCATTGGACTTTCCTTCGGAAAATGCTCTCTGCTTCTCTACCACATGGCCAGGCTGCAAATTTTCCAAATCTTTATACTCTGCTTCCCTTCTAAATTCTGGCTTTTTGTTGTACCTTTGCTGCCATACTCAAAGTAGGGTGTTTCAAGTAGTCCTGCAGCTTCCTAAATGTTTTGCTGCTTAGAAATTTCTTCCACCAAATACTCTGATTCACAACTCTTAAGTTCCAACTTCCACAAAGTCCTAGGGCATGGACACAGTGCAGGCAATTCCTTGCCAGTTCACAGTGAGAATGAGCTTTGCCTCAGTTTCCAATAAGTCCCTTCTTGCTTATATCTGAGACCTCAGAATGGCCATTATTGTCCATATTTCTATCAGCATTCTGCTCGCCATCATGTAGCCAGTCTCTAAGAATTTCCAAACTTTCCCTTGTCTCTTTGTCTTCTTCTGAGTCCTCCAAATTCCTCCAACCTTTGCCAACACCCAGTTCCAAAGCTGCTTCCACATTTTCAAGTATTTGTTATAAGCAACACCCCACTTCTCTGGTACCAATTTTCTGTATTAGTCCATTTCTGTTGCTTATAACAAAATACCTGGAACTGGGTGATTTATAAAGAAAAACAAAATGTACTGTTTATAGTTTCTGAGCCTGGGAAGTCCAAAGTCCATCTGGGGGTGGTGACAGTGACCCAGGAGTCTCACATTGCAAAATGGTAGAAGCAGAGAGAGACTCTCTTCTCTCTTCTTTTAAAGCCCTCAGAACGACAACCCCTGACCACCATTTTTAATCCATTCACTATGGCATGGTCCTAAAATTTAATCACGTCTTCAAGGTTCCACCTTTCAATTACCATAATAGGATTTCCCACCTCTTAACAGTCACAGTGGGGACCAAGTTTCTAAGACATAAAACTTGGGGGACTGTAGTGGATTGAATTATGTCCCCTTAAAACTCACTGAAGCTTGAATTGTGTCCCCTAAGTTTTATGTCTTAGAAACTTGGTCCCCACTGTGACTGTTAAGAGGGTGGGAAATCCTATTATGGTAATTGAAAGATGAATCCTCCCCAAGTTTTATGTCTTAGAAACTTGGTCCCCACTGTGACTGTTAAGAGGGTGGGAAATCCTATTATGGTAATTGAAAGATGAATCCTTGAAGAGGTGATTAGATCATAGGACCATGCCATAGTGAATGGGTTAAAAATGGTGGTCAGGGGTGTGGTTCTGAGGACTTAACGAAGAGAAGGAAGAGTCGGTCTCTCTCCCTTTCTGCTCTATGCTCCACCATTTTTGCAATGTGATACCCTGCCATCCCTGAAACCACCACCAAAGAAAGCCTTCACCAGATGTGTTCCTTGGTCTTTGGAATTTCCAGCCTCAGAAATGGTAAGCAATAAATTTCATTTTCTTATAAATGACCCAGTTTCACGTATTTTATTACAAGCAACAGAAACAGACTAATACAGAGACACAATTCAAGCTACAGTGACTTTTGGGGGGATATAGTTCAATCTACTACAGAGGTAAAGGTAAAAATGTAAAACTTTCAGAAGAAATTGGACAACAGTTTTTATGACCTGGAGTTAGGCAGAAAGCTTTTTTTTCCCCCCCTAAGTGACTTAAAACAAAGCAAATTTATTATCTTATACTTTGGGGGGTAAGAAGTCTTATGTGGGTTTCATTAGGTCAAAATAAAGATGTCAGCAGGTCTGCAATCCTTCTGGAAGTTTTAAGGGAGACACTGTTTCCATGGCTTTTCCATGGCCCTTTTGTCCATCATCAAAGCCAGCACTGTAGTATCTTTCTATCTCTCTGACCTGGACCCTCCAGTAAGAGAGTTCCTAAACATGACACTAAATCATGCTGTTAAAAAAAGGTTGATAAATTAGGCTTCATCATAATTAAAACTTACACATTGTGAAAGACGCTATTAAGAAAAATAAGTAAAGACTATGAAATGAAAAGGCAAGCTATAGACTGGATGATGAAAATATTTGTGAATCATATTTCTGACAAATAATATATAAATATTGACAGAATATTAAAACTCAATAGTAAGAAAACAAAAAGCAGAATGTTTTAAAAATGGGCAAAAACCCCTTGAATAGATACTTTGCTAAAGAGAAAATACAGATGGCAAATAATGACATAAAAAGATGTTTGACATCTCTTTAATAAGCACATAAAGAAATTCAACAGTAAAAATACAAATTAAACAACTATGAGATACACATTTGTTAAAATGGATAAAATTTTAAAAATAACTGACAATACCAAGTGCTGACAAGGATGTGGAACAACTGCAACTTTCATACATAGCTGATGAAAAGGCAAAATGATATAGATATTATGGGAAACAGTTTGGGAGTTTCTTATAAGGTTAGATAAGTACTTACCACATGACCCAACAAACTCCTAGATATTTACCCTAAAGAAACAAAAACTTCCATTCACACAAAAACCTGTACATTAATGTTTATATCAGCTTTATTCACAATCACCAAAATCTGAAAACAACTCAAATTTCTTTTAACAGATGAATGGATAAACAAATGTGATACATCCACACAATGGAAAACTACTCAGCAATAAAAAGCAACTGACTATTGTTGCATGCAGGAACATGGATGAAGTTCAAGGCATGTTATATACCACAAGATCCCATTTATATCGCATTCACAAAAAGATAAAACTATAGTGACAGACCAGACCAGTGAATGACAGGGGTTGGTGTGGCAGGAGGGTGTGACTACAAAGGAGTAAAGTGAAGGAGCTTTTAGGGTGACAGAACTGTTACATTGTGTACTGATTGTAGTGGTGGTTACACGAATTGATACATGTGTTAAAATTTTTAAAACTGTACATCAAGAAGGTCAATCTATTACATATAAACTTTTAAAAAAATTAAAAAACATGAACTAATTACCAAGATCTTAAATCCAGATTCCATTACTTTCTAGCCTGCTATATTGGACCAGGTACTTTGTTTAAGCCTCACTTTTCTCATAATCTAAAATGCATATATTAAGAGTATCCCCATCTCATAGGGATGTTTGGTGAATTAAATGAGGCAATGCATATGAAGTTACACGTGTGGTGGTATGCATTGACCACATAATAAAGATTAGCTGTTAATATAGGGTTGCTATTATCAGAAGAAAAATCTTTAGAGGAGGCTGCATGGCATTGTAAAAAGGGATGTATATACATTTATTGACAGTCAAACTCAGCTTTGAATTGCTTATTATCTTTGGCACCCTCTCTGAACTTCAGTTTCCTAGTCCAAAAAACAGGTGTGATTAGATATGTACAATCAATTATCAAAAAAAATTAAAAAATAAAATAGAGCTACAAAAAATAAAGCAAAAACAAAAAAAAGGTGTGATATTATTCACTTTATAATATTGTGGTGGGCATAACCACTAATATATGTATAATGCCTGGTACTTAGTGGGTCTTTAATAAATGATAGCTGTAATTATGGTTTAGAGTGTTTCAATAAGTTAAACACGACTTTTTCTGACACTGAAAAATTATGTTTACAAATGTATAACCCCAAATGATTAATTATGCAACAGAAGAAAGAGCTGATATTATGCAAATGTTTTTATTTGTACTGGACTGGCCATTCACATGTATTTTCCTATTCATAGCCAAAATAGTAATTGGTTGAAATGAACACTGTTGCATTTTAATGAAATTTTACAAGGGCAAAAGGATTCCTCTACTATAATGAAGAATAGATTTTCTATGATAGTGTGTATTTTTCCATTTTGTTATTTTAATTTGCAAATGGAGTCTACAGGTCTATAAAGTGTCTTTCTTCATTTTATAATGCTTTCCATATCTCATCTCAAGGGTGTGTTTCAAAGTAAATTAAAGTTGCATCCAAAGGTAGAAGAGCCTCATGGCCTCTAAAGGCTCGATGTGTAGAGACAAGTTGCATTCTTCCTCGGTTTGTGTTTTTCTAGTTTGCCATCACCTCTGTAGTCGTCATTCTCATCCTCATCATTATCATCAACCAAACTCCTGTTATCCAGGAATACCTGCAGTCTTCCTGAATATTATGTCATTTTTTACTTTATTGATCCATGAAAGGGGAAACTGTTGCTTTAAGATGAGAAAGCTGCACTTTTAAGACAGAACGTCACTCTGTCAGCCAGGTATATAAAAACACACATTCAGCAAAAGGCATTTCTCATCAGTTAGATTATTTTTCAAGGTGAATACAAATCTTCTGAAATGGCTGATACAGTTTTATTGTTGCTTATGACATTATAGAGGTTATTGATGGGAAAGGAAGAACAGAATTCTTGAAGCACAAAGCTGGAAAAGATCTTAGAAATTTTAGCATAATACAGATATCACATCAAAGAGGAAAACAAATATCTAGAGAAGAAAGTGACAGGCACATGTTACCCAACAAGCGAGAGGCAGAGTCAGGATGAGAACTCAGATCTCCTGCCCGCAGGACAGGGTCATTTTCTATATATTACGTCATCTCCCCAATAACAGCTCAAAGTTTTCTTTTCTATTTTTTAAACCCAGATTTGCAAAGATTTTTTTATTAGCATATTGGTTGTTACAAATAATACTTATTCTTTTTGCCCCTTATCCAATCTCCTCCTGTCCCTTCTCCTCCCCCTCTCCCCTCTAATAACCATAGATTTGTTTTCTCCATCTGATAGATTAACTGTTCCTCTGTTGGTTTGCGAAGTCTGTTTAATTACACTAATTGATTCATAGAATGCTATCATCATTGGTCCATACCACTGTCCTCTCTTGTTTTACTATACATTTTTTCTCCATTCATGATTGCCATTCCTATCTCCTTCTTCCCTTAGACATTCACTTTACTGTATTTGGTATGTCCTTAACTATGCAAATGCTGTTTAATGTATGTGTTTTAGTTTACTCTAATTTGTCGTGCTAAAAATCTTCATTGAACACTGTGTTAGTCCATTTTCTGTTGCTTATAACAGAATACTTGAACCTGGTAATTTATGAAAGAGCAAAATCTGTTTCTTACAGTTCTGGAAGCTGGAAAGTACAAGGTCAAGGGGCTGTATGTGGTGAGACCTTCATGTCAGTGGGGACTCTCTGCATTGTCTTGAGATGATGCAGGACACCACATGGCAAGGGGGCTAAGCACACTCACATGCTAGTTCCAGTCTCTCTTCCTCTTATTGAAAAGCCACCAGTTCCACTCCCATGATAAGCCATTAATTTATTAACCCCCGGATCTAATAATCTACAAATAGATTAGTCTGTTAATGAGGACAGAGCCCTCATGACCCAATCACCTCCTAACGGCCCCAGTGTCAATACTGCTGCATTGGGAATTAAGCTTCAACATGAGCTTTTGAGGGGACAAACATTCAAACTATAGCAAATACTGTGCTTTTAGGTCCATCCATGTGGCTATATACTTATATGGTTAATAACTATAACCATGGTCTAGCATTCCAGAGTACTAAAGTATCACATTTTACTTATCTATTCCCCTCTAGTGGATACTAGGTAACTTCTATGCTTGATACAAACAATGCCACAATTAATATTCTTGTATGTGTCCCTTAGTGAACTCATGGGAGAAATTTTCTGAGTATACTTTTAGTGGGATTGTTTGATCATAGAATAGACCCATTCTTAATGTCTTAAAGCATTGCCAGGTTTCTTTCCTTAATGGCTGTAGGTTTTACACTCAAAACCAGCAGTCCCTGATTGTTCCCATCTGCTCATATCCTTGTCAATATTTGGTATTATCTTCTTTTCTTAATTTGCCATTTTGATGAGTGTAAAGTGGTACTGGGTTGGTATAACTTGCATTCTTCTTCTTATTAGCATCTTTTCACATACTTTAAAAATTATCTATTTAAGGTTTTCCCTTCTACAAATTACCTATTCTATCCTTTGAGTACTTTTCTATTTGGTTTCCTGTTCCCTTTTTGCTGATTTGCAGGAATTTCTTACATATTCTAGACATTCATCCCTTGACTGTCATAGATGTTGTAAATACATTCTTCCAGTCTGTCCTCTGTTGACTGTCTATTGTGTCTTCCACTTAGCAGAAATTCTTAATTTTTATGGAGTCAAATCAATCAAGCTTTTCACTTCATGGTTTGTGATTTGGGGTGTTCCTTTAGAAAACTTTCCCTATCTTTCACAAAGATATCCTACATTTTCTACTGACAGCTTTACAGTTTTATCTTCAACATTTCAGTCCTTAGTCCACCTGGTGCTCATGTTTGAATATGGTATAAGGTAGGGCTACATCTCCATATTTCTTTATATAATATTAATATTCTAGTTTTCTCAATGCTGTCTAACCAGGCAGTCTATTCTTGTACCTCTATTCCACTCCAGTCCCCTTTAAAATGCTTTAGGATCTAAACATTTTCCACTAAGTCCAGAAAGATCTCCTGAGTCATAGATACATACTCTAAATCCTGACAGTAACAGTGCTTGTCCTAATTAGACATTTTGTTGGCAATTGGAACCAAGAACCAGGAGTCAGGATTCCAGGATTTAAAGTCTATAGACTATTCATGGCACTAGAAGATTCATCTCCTTACAATCAGCGAGCCTTCAATTCAACAGGAGAGTACACTTTTCATGGGTGCTTATGAAAGGACTAGACCTGACTGAACCCCATGAACTGGTTTGGAGATACTGGCTAATCTTGACTCTTCTCTGAACTTTAAGCTATCCCAAATGACATAACAGCCTTCGTTTGATGTAGCAGGCTCCCAATTAAATGGAGAGTTTTTGAGGCTAAAGAAAATTTTAGAAAACCACCAGTATAGATGGTATCATGAGTTTTCCTAAATTTTCCTGTTAGGGTACAACCTCTGCCTTGAATATTAGTTTTATTTTGTTATGAATATGAATTGATTTTTAGTTTTGTCTTCAAGTTGGCTATTCAGAATAATGTGAAAGAAGCACTGCAGTATACTGTGCTCTGCATGCTGAGGGTCAATAAATATTTGATGAACAAAAGAAGGTTGATGATACTAGGGGAAAGGAATGGGTCACTTTCATTTTTAATGTCAGTAAACCAGAAAGAAGTAGAGAAAATTTTTTTAAAAAAGTGAATTGGCGGGGCGGCCCATGGCTCACTTGGGAGAGCGTGGTGCTGACAACACCAAGTCAGGGGTTAAGATCCCCTTACTGGCCATCTTTTATTAAAAAATTTTTAAAAAGTGAATTAGACTGGCTAGACGCCACAACCACCACACAGATGGTCTGCCAACCACTGGAGTGCATTGACACAAGGAGAGTCACCAGCAGAGATAAAGAAAAGAATAGGACGTCTCTCTCCACAAAGCTCATTTCAGAGTGACAGAAGAAGCATCTGCTGTGTGATAATATTGGGGGACCTGCTCACATCTCTCAGCATTGGACAGATCATCTAGGCAACAAATCAACAGAATAACCATTATCCTTTCTGAAGGAGAGAAGTAATCTAGGGCAATAAGAGGGGAAGGGGGAGGGAATGGGGGACAGGGGAGGGTGGACAAGGGGCATAAAGAATAATTATGATTTGTAACAATATATATATGCTAGTAATATTGATTTGATCAACATATCTCAATGTTGAACCCCCAAAATATGTATAATCAATTTTGATTCAATAAAAAATAAATAAAAAGTGAATTGGTAATTTTCATTTTTTCTTCACAAATTAAGCAACACTGACATACTTTCTGAGAATGTTGTGTTAAACCAACTCAATTTTACAAAGGTTGATGATAGAAATATTTATGTAGCTACCCACAGAATGCATACACTACTAAATTGTGTGGGTTTCTTGACTTACCAATGTATGAAAATCACCTGAGGGAGCCCTGGATTCGTGTGTGTGTGAGAGCATCTGTTTGTGTTTGTGTCTATATGTGTGTGTCATTTGGAGGAAGTTCTGTGTAACAGTTGTGTGGTCATAGGAAACTGGAAAGAAATGAAACCTTCACCTGAGAAGGGATGGTAAGATTTCCCAGATGGAAGTGAAAGAGTTTTTTGAGAAAATGTGGTTTCGGTCCACAGAAAGCCTCTTGTAAACACTCTGATTCCTGGCTAAAAACCAAGTCTATTCTTCAGGAAAATACCGTGGGATCTTTAATCCTCATTAAAATCTTTACGAAATCTTTAGCCAACAGGGTAGCTCAGCAGAAGAGTCCAATTCTGCCCTCAGACACATGTGGACAGAACCTATCAAAGGCAGGAAAAACAGTTCATTCCTTGGGATAAACATATCACAAACAGAAGATTGTGTATGATGGGCTTCTTTTGAAAGACGTCACAAGCTCAGTTCTTGGACATCACAAATCTCCAGCCACTGAGAACTGTTTTCCCTGGGAGAGTTTTGCAGATGTTCAGGGCCTCAGTTATCACGGCAGGTAAAGTGTGGGGAAATCGAGCCAAACTAGGAGGGAATGAATGGGCCAATGGACTATTTAGAGTCTGCCATGAAAGCTTCTTAGGGAAGTCTAAAACCAGTGTGGGGAAAGGCAAGTTATGTAATTCCTATTTGAAGATTTGTTTGAAATGTTTTGATGAGGGGTATGAAGAAGAGGATTCCAGTTTCACCACCAGTTAGACATGGTTCCTCTGTTTTCTGTCTCTTCACTAAAATCCAACAAAATATCTTCTTCCTGCAGCCCTACCTGCAATGTGTTCAATCATTCATCCATTTCCTTGATGTGTATTGAGCACCCAATCTGTGCCAGGCAGGGCGACACAAACTAGGGGATCAGGGAGGATTTGGGTTGTGCCCTCAGGAGGTCCACAATTTGGTTGGAGAGGCAGATAAGAGAACCTGCCATTGCAGGATTTCTACACGACAAGGGAATTAGTGACATGAAAGTAGTTGGAGAGGGAGGCAGTCTCGCGAACTGTTCACGAGCACGAACTCTGGCAGCAGACAGATTCACTTCACGTCCCAGATCCGCCATGTAGTAGCTGTGTGATTTGGGGCTAGTTACTTCAGCTCTCTGTGTTGCAGTCCCCTCACCTGTGAAACGAGGATTGTAAGACCAGTCTCTTAAGTTTGTGGCGTGGATGAAGAGTTAACCTTATAGAGTGTTTAGTACAGCACCCAGCATGTAGTCTGTGCTCAATCAAGGGTAGTAATTGTTATGATTTTGGCATTAAAGGAGCACAGAAGAAGCAGGTGATAATTTACATTTTATCAACAAAATCAGGATAGGTAGTAATGCCATCTCTTGTGGAGACATCTTTCTTTAGAAAGCCCAAAGCCCTTCATCAGGCACAACATGTTCTTCCACGATGATGGAGGATGATCAGAAGCGGCCCCCAGAGAATCGCAAAGCCAGTGTCTCCTTCTCAGCTGCACCTCTGACCACCACTCCCCGTCTTCAGTTCCCAGCTAAGTCCAGCATTTCCTGGGCAAGATGAAGAAGGAGCAGTTACCGTCATTTCCCCATCAAGCCAAAGGGAAATGAGTGAGTCACTCCAGCATCACGGAATGTCTGAAAGGGGATTTCTCTTTTTATCTGAAGGAAATTTTGGCAGGAAAGTCAGCTAAAACTATTCCCCAACCCGGGCAGCTCTTGTAAAATGATTTTTTAATTTAATATTTCTATGAACTTTTATTAAACACTTACCATATGCTGGGAATTGTGGGGTATGGGATAAGAGCCTGCATTTGCTGATCCCCTCCTATGTGCTAAGCACTGTAGAAAGTACCATATGTCTAAGCTAATGTTCACAACATATCCTCATAGAGTAGTTTATTATTATTCACAGGAAGGAACTGAAGCAGAGAGAGGTTAACAAATAACTTACCCAAGGTTATATAGCAAGATAGGACATGGTGGAGCCAGGATTTGAACTTGAGCGGAATGAGCAGAGAGCCCGGATGCCTAACCACTATGTTTTCCTGTCTCAAAAAGATGTAATCACTTTCCGTAAGGAACACTCACTGTAGCAAAGCAGCCAGAAAAGAACAGATAATTAATATACAGTGTAATCCATGCTCGATAAAGCTGTGAGCAGAATTCTGTAGAAGTGCAGAGGAGGGAGGGAATCATTTTGCCTGGGAGAATCAGTTTTAGCTGTAATCAGCAAAGTACTTAAGATTGTATGAAATTTCCAAAATATGTACAAACCTGGAATGATGAAAACCTGTCACAGTGAAAGAAAAGCTTAAATTCTAAGATGAC
The DNA here is from genome assembly GCF_000696425.1 of Galeopterus variegatus. NCBI lineage: Eukaryota > Metazoa > Chordata > Mammalia > Dermoptera > Cynocephalidae > Galeopterus > Galeopterus variegatus. Next base: position 263,988 of record NW_007727083.1, on the reverse strand, counting down.
TGAAGACTATAAACAGACGAGGCAATCAGCCTTTAAATGAGCAAGAGTTGAAGTTGAATTTTTTTTTCCTTTTTGTCTTTTTTTGTGTCCGGCAACGGATCGCAACCCTCAGTGTTGCCCCCGTACCGGACCGGGGACCGGCAACGGGATCGCAGCCCTCGGTGTTGCTCCCGCGCCTCGCTCAGCCGGTGAGCGGGAACCGGTCTGTATGTGGGATCCGAACCCTCGGCGGGAGCTCCACCGCGCTTCCCAAGTGGCGCACTGTAGCAGTGCGCCACCGGGCCGGCCCGAAGTTGAATTTTTAAGTGTCTATTCCATCAGGTATTATCTGGATACTATCACTTCAGTGTGACCAAGCTACACTTCATGTTGCTGGCTGTCAGAATCACGTACTCTAAGTCCCAGCTCTAATTCTACACCTTGGAAGGTAGTGACCACAACTTCTCCACCTTTATTCATTTTGGCATCTTCTTCTCACCCTCTCCAGATAACTCTCTGCCTAGCCCAACGTAGGAGCTTAACAATGTTCATTGGAGTCTTCAGAGTTGATTGCTCTCTGTGGTTAGTTCAGGACCTTATTTTTTTCCCCCCTCATCTTTCCCTGTTTTCATTTCATACCTTGTTTATATTTCCCACAGATGTTACAAGGAGGCAAACTCTAAAATTCACCCATTTCAACATTTGGGAGAGAGTGCAGCAAAATGAGACTTCCAGATAAATTCTGGTGGTAACTTTGGGGTTTTCTCTATCAATGTCCCTCTTTGTCAGCCATAGATAGGCAAAAGTTAGCTTAAACTTAGTGGGGAAGAAATTGGTTTCAAATTATTTATGACCAGCCTGACTACCTACTCAGGTCTGATTTTGTGAGTACTGTGAACCAGCCAGTACACATCCTCCTCCAGTGCTTGGCATCAAAACCATCTGTTGAACATGTGAGAAGAGAAGGAGAAAGGGGAGAATGAAAGTGGGAAGAGATGAACAGGGAGGAAAGGATTCTGTCAGCCTGAGCTCAACAATAAATGGAGGGAGCAAGGATGTCCTGCAAAATGCTGTGGACAACGGTATAATAAATTACCATTTCTTATGAGGCTAACTGAATTGTGTCCCCACTGAGAGTCAGTAAGGATTTGAGAAAGAAATATCAATCTTCAGTAAGCTTCATCCTTTTGAGCTCAAATCAGTGGGCATCATTATGTCTGATCAATCGCCAGTGCAGGTGCAACTGAGAACTACCTGTTACCCGCAACCCCGTAGGCATTCAATTCGTCAGTCACCCTGCTCAGGAGCCCGGTGGTTGCAGAACTTCTCCCAGGAAGGGGCACAGACCTTGACTTTGATATCCTTCAGACACACTTCTAAAACATCCAAGATCTCTCCATTAATTGAGATCTCTCATTGAGGTTGTAATAGACTTCTGCTACCCTAATATGACCCTGCACCATCTGTTGTCATACATTTTCTTAGTTATTTACAGTTTTCTAGTAGTTTATGTCGAAAGGATTAAGTAGGGTTTCAGTATATCTCAGTATTTCATAAGAAGTTGCAAGTTTTATTTTTTAAACTTTTTTTTTACAACATTTACTAAAATGAAAGGATTTTTTTTAACTTGTGATTTTTTTAAAATCCAAAATTATTAACGTACTTTTATTTACTTTTGTTTGGAAATATTTCTTACAGCTCTTCAGTGCCAGAATCTTTATTTAGAACAGCTGAGATCACAGAACGAGCTAACAAGCAATTTTGTTAAACAATGTGGTTTTTTTGGTTTTGATTTATTTTTTTTAAATTGATGATCAATTAGGAACTCAAAAATTTAGTTTGAATTTTAGAGTGAGGGCCTAAGTCATTTTTTTCTAAAAATGAGATGAAATTTACCTAACACAAAATTAACCATTTTAAAGTGAACAGTTCGATGACATTTAGTAACTTCTCATGGTTATGCAGCCACCACAAAACATTTTCATAACCCCAAAAGGAAACCTTGTATCCATTTAGTAGTTACTCTCCATTTTCCCATCTACCCAGCTTCTGGCAACCACCAATCTGCTTTTTTTTTCTCTGTGGATTTACCTACTGTAGATATCGTATATAAATGGAGTCATACAATATATAACCTTTTGTGTGTTGCTTCTTTCACTTAGAGTAATGTTTTTGAGGTTCATTCATGCTGTAGAATGTATCAGTGTGCCCCATTCCCTTCTACAGATGAATGGTATTTCATTATATGTATATTCCATAATTTGTTTATACATTTATCTATTGGTGCATATTTGCATCATTTCTACCTTTTGGCTATTATAAATAGTGCTATTATGAACGTGTGTACATGTATTTGTTTGAGCACTTGTTTTCAATTATTTTGGATATAACCTAGGAATGGAATTGCTGGGTCACACGGTCACACTATGATTAACTTTTTCAGGAACTTCCAAACTGTTTTCTGTAGTACTTGCACCATTTTACATTTCCAACAGCCATGTATGAGGGTTCTAATTTCTCTACATCCTCATCTACGCTTGTTATTTTCTGTTTTATTATGATTATTATTGTCATCCTAGTGAGTATAAAGTGGTGTCTGTGGTTTCAATTTGAAATTTTGTGATGGCTAAATAATGTTGAACATCTTTTCAAGGGTTTGTTGGCTATTTGTGTATCTTCTTCTAAGAAATGTCGATTCGAGTATTTCCCCCCTTTTTTTGCTGGGTGTCCATCTTTTTGTTGTTGAATTCCTAGAGTCCTTCATCTATTCTGAATACTACATTCTTGTCAGATACAAAGTTTGCAAATCCTTTTTCTCATTCTGTAAGTGCCTCTTCTCTTTCTTGATAATGTCTTTGGATACAAAAAAAAAAAGTTTTTAATATTGAAGTTTTATTTATCAATTTTTTCTTTTGTTGCGCATGCTTTTGGTTTCATATCTTGCCAATTCCAAGGTCATGAATATTTACTCCTATGTTTTCTCTAAGAGTTTTATGGTTTTAGCTCTTATATTGAGGTTGTTGATCCATTTTGTTAATTTTTGTATATGGCACGAGGTGGGGGGAGGGTCCCACTGTTTTTTTGCATGTGGATCTCCATTTGTCGCAGCACAGGGCTTCAGTTTTGTGTATACATGTGTTCTTTGAGGGAACTTTAAATGAGGTATTAAGGAACTTTATGAGGTGAACAGAGACAGAGCAGGTCAGAGCCAAAGTATGATCCTCACCAGTGAGTAGTAACAGGCCTTCTCTTGCACCCCCTCTCTTCTTCTGCTGGCTCCTCTCCTCTTCCACCAAAGACGGAACAAACCTGCCTGGAGAGGAGAGAGGACAGGGACACTAGCTTGATGGGAGGAAAATGGTTAAAAGTCAGAAGGACAGGTTATTGAGATTATCTTTCAACCTAATGCCTTGAGCATGTATGTCAGAACTTAGATAACTACCAAACAAAACAATAAATGAACAAGAATTCAAATGCCAAAACACTGTCTTTGGTGGCCTTAATTGGAGTGCTTGATGAGAAGGGCAAGGTGATCTGTGCCCTGTATGTTGCCCACTGACCAGCATAAGCAATTTTCTTCCTCCACAAGAGGCAAAGGAACCAATGGAGCCTTGGAGGAGCCCATTCTTCCTGCCATAGTGGTGACTATAAGAATGCAATGACAAAATGGCTGTGGCAAATCCAGGTTGCTTGGTGACAGGAAGTACAGCAGTAACTGAAGCTATAGCCAGGACAGGATCTGAGATGGAGCCAACTTTACCAAATTGGTGAAAATGCTGAAATGGGCCCTTCCTTGGATGGCAACAGAAGGAGAGATTTAGAGCCTGACTCCAGAGATTTTGCTTACTGATGTGCCCTTGAAAAATTCTAGTTATATAAAGGTAAGTCTCAAAAGTGGCATTTTTCATGATATAACTGTGGCAGAGATGGCCATCTGTTCATCAAAAATTTATATTCTCCTCTAGGGGATACAGTTGTTGCTGAGAGGCAGCTTCCCAGTAGAGGACTACATTTCCCAGCCTTGTCCATCTAAATAGGGCCACATGACTGGTTGTGGCTGGTGGGATGTGAGAAGTGTTACATGTCCAGGCCATGCCCAAGAAGCTAGTGTACCATCTCTATGCTCTCTACTTTCCTGCCTCTACTGGATATCAAAGTCCAAGGCAACCTTGGAAGTCACATGTTGAAACTGACAGAGTCTTTGTCAGCCTAGGTCCATGAATAACTATGTGGAGTACCCATGCTGGACTATTACACAAATGAGAAATAAACTTTTAGAAGGTTTAAATTACTTGATATTTGAATTTGTAGGTTACTAAAGCTAGTAATATCCTAGAGCAATGGCATTCAGTCTTTGGTGTACATCAAAATTGCTTGAGAAGTTATTGAAACATAGATTGTTGGGCTCCATCCCCAGAGTTTCTGATTCAGAAGGTCTGTGTTGGGGCTTAAGAATTCGCATTTCTAAAAAGTTATCAAAGGGCCGGCCTGTGGCTCACTTGGGAGAATGTGGTGCTGATAACACCAAGGCCATGGGTTCAGATCCCTATATAGGGATGGCAGATTAGCTCACTTGGGAGAGTGTGGTACTGACAACACCAAGTCAAGTGTTAAGATCCCCTTACCAGTCATCTTTAAAAACAAACAAACAAACAAACAAATAAAAATAAAAAGTTACCAAGTGATGCTGATGCTGCTGATCCAGGAACCATACTTTGATAACCAGTGTTTGAGATAATACACTAATGGAGTTCCAGTCAAGAAGGCAGAATAGACAGTTCCCAGAATCACTCTTTCCCACAAATCAACTAATTTATAACTATAAAAATATAACATCACCTAAGCTGGGGCCACTGGCTCTCAGGGGAAGAGAAGGAGAGACCTAAAGAGTTCATGAAGGTCGGAGAAACCAAGATGAGAGAAAGAAAAAACTGCTCTGAGGGTTTTGGGCCTCAGCTGCATTAAGGCTGGAACTGCAGAGTGCATGAAGCAGGAGCTGGCAGAAGCTGCAGCTGTGTCCTTTAGATGGAGTTTCTTGTATGCAGCAGGGGAGAAGAGGGCCTTGGTGGCCCCCAGGACAAGACCACTAATAGGGTTCCTGTGGACCCACGCAGGAGCGAAGAGCCAGAAAAATTGAAAAATGGGAGCCACTAAGAGGCTGGTGAGTCTTCACAAGGGACCAGTGCAGGGACTGGACTATGGGAAGCATTTGGAGCATGGGCGGTGGGGGAGACGGGCCTACCGGGAGAATACTGGGACACAGCAGGGACAGCCGACCTACCCCTCAGTCAGCACAGGACCACTCAGAGGAGACTGGTTGGGAATGAAGAATTTTATGGGGTGCAGTTTGATGAAAAAACTCATGCTCAGATCAGAGTTTCTACACAACCCAGATCAACCGGGTCTCTGGAGGGCTGGAAGTACTTATAAGGTCAACCATTAAACTCTGAGCTGCACAAAAAGCCTTCCCTAGGGAAACAGAGCAAAGCAGCAATTTAGCTCAACCACACAGCTAAAGTACTGGTTCCCACAGGAAGTCCCCTGTTTTAGAAGTAAGCAAAAGACAAAAAATTAGTTCTGGTCCAGGCACACCACCAGCGCCTTGGGGCCTGCCCAGGGACCCAAGGCATGGAGAAATGGACCGGATCCCCCACCCACAACCAGGCACACTTCCAGCATCTCATGGCCCCACTCAGTGGGCCCCGAGCCATGGAGAAGGGGACTGGACCCCTCTCCCACATCCAGGCACACTGCCAGTGCCTCATGGTCCCACCAGGGAGCCTGGGGCATGGAGAAGAGGACCAGGCTCTCTTCCCACATCCAGGCACACTGACAGCACCTCAGAGCCCCACCAGGGGGCCCAGAGCATGGAGCTGGCGACTGGACCCCCTTCCCACAACCAGGCACACTGCACCAGCTCCTCAGGGCCCTCCCGGGGTCCTGAGGCATTGAGCCAGGGACTGGACCCTCTTTCCACAAGGAGGTACACCATGCCAGTGGCTCGGGGCCCACCCGGGGACCTGAGTCATGGAGAAGGGGATTGGAATCCCCTCCCACAATGAGGCACACTGTCCCAGCACTACGGGGCCCACCCAGTGAACTGAGTCATGGAGCTGGGGACTGGACCTTCCTCCCACAACCAGGCACACCATGCCAGTACCTTAGGGCCTGCCCAGGCACCCAAGTCATGGAGAAGAGGACTGGACCCTTCTCCCACAACCAGGCACACCATGCTAATGCCTCATGGCCCACTTGGTGACCTGAGCTATGGAGCTGGGGACCAGACCCCCTCTCCCACAACCAGGCACATCATGCCAGTGCCTCAGGGCCCACCCAGGGACCAGACACTCCCCACAACCAGGCACACTGCCAGCAGCAAGGAGCATGCCAAAAACATCACCTCCATGTGGATGGCCCATTACAGCCACCACAATAACCATGGCTGCCACAAAAGTGGCTAGATGCCACAACCACCATGCAGATAGTCTGCCAACCACTAGAGTGCATTGACACAAGGAGAGTCCTAGCAGAGATAAAGAAAAGAAGAGGATATCTTTCTCCACAAAGCCCACTTCAGAGTGACAAAGAAGCATCTGCTCTATGATAATGTTGGGGCGCCTGATCACACATCTCAGCATTGGACAGATCATCTAGGCAACAAATCAACAGAGTAACCATTACTCTTTCAGAAGGAGAGAAGAAATCTAGGGTAATTAGAGGGGGGAGGGGAAGGAAGAGGGGGATGGGGAGAGATTGGATAAGGGGTATAAAGAATAATTATGATTTGAGGGCTGGCCGATGGCTCACTTGGGAGAGTGTGGTGCTGATAACACCAAGGCTACGGGTTTGGATCCCTATATAGGGATGGCTGGTTAGCTCACAAGGGAGAGTGTGGTGCTGACAACACCAAGTCAAGGGTTAAGATCCCCTTACCAGTCTTCTTTATTTAAAAAAAAAAGAATAATTATGATTTGTAACAATATACATGCTAGTAATATTGATTTGATCAACACATCTCATTGTTGAACCCCCAAAATATGTATAACCAATTTTGATTCAATAAAAAAAAATTTAAAAAGAAAAGAGATAATACAGTAATACATAAAGGAGTCAAGTGAAGAATGTTTACCAGTCTGATATGAGGAGTAAGAAAAATTAAAACGGCTGTTAATTTAGCAAATATTTGTTCAATTGCCTTTTGTGCCAGGCAATATGCTAAGTCCTACAGATAGAGTGATATGCCTCTTGGCAAACTTGCCATCTAATGGAGGAGAGATAAATTGATCAGCACATATACATACTCATAATTGTGGTACAATGAAGGGAAAAGGTAGGGGAAATGAGACCAAATGACAGGGAACTTTATCTAATATGAGGTGGGGGTTGCAATGCTCAAGAAAGACTTTTCTCAGAAAGTGCCATTTAGGGTAAGATTTAAATGTCTGAGAAAGATGAGGGTTTATTTTATTTTTACTTTTTTATGGAGGAGGTTTTGTTCCAAAGGAAGAGAATGCATGAGGAAACCAAAAAATTGGAAGAGATCCAGTTAATCTGGAACAGGGAAAGAAGAGAAAAAATGGCAAGGGATGAAATTAGAGAGGTGGAGGAAAGCCAGATCATGCATAGGATGGTAAGCCATGTAAGGGTTTGGATTTCGATTCCAAGAATTGTGGGAGCCCATAGGCTTGACAAGGAACAAGGAGAACCTAAGTGCTGAAAAGAGCACATGCTGGAAACAGCCACAGTTTCTGCATAAGTGCATTTAGGACTTTTGCCCTTTGTGCACTCCCTGTTTATCATCAAGCCTATGCACTCCCACAAAGAATCGTATGAAATTATCTGAGTGTAAAAGGAGAAGAAACAGAGTTTGCACTTAGAAATATTTTTATGCCTTCTCTCCAGTTTTCTACTTAGTCCTTTTAATTAATTTATGGAAAAGGTTTTATAAATTCATAAAATTAGTCTTTTGTATTTTATATATTTTGCTAATATTTTTCCTTTGTCATTTGTTTTTGACCCCTGTCTATATTATTTTTTCACACCCAGAAATTTTAATTTTATATACTTGAATTTTTTGTTCTTTTATGATTCTGGACTTTGTGTCATGCTTAAAATGGTCTTCCCCATCTCAAAATTATTTTTTTTATATGAAGTTTACCATGTTTTTTTCTTAATATTTTTATAAAGAACATATAATTTGAAAATACAAATTTTTAACTATGAAAAAGTGAAGACCAAAATGTTTGATCGTATTCTGTTAGTTGGGGTGGACAGGAATTTTTCAGTGGATGCATAAATAGAAACTTTAGAATTTGGTGTACTGATCATGGGGGTGAGGGCAGTGCATAAGGCAAGTTTTTTCATGTTCTGATTAGCCTCCCATTGGCCAACATCTGATCCTCAGCTACACCCATGGATAATTTCTTTTTCAATCCATTCACTGAGGGTGATTTGGCTCAGGGGCTGACTCATGTCAGTTGAACACATGGGAAACCGCATTCAGATCCTTCTTTTGTTAATGATTCCAGGTGATATTTTAATTTAGTAATGAAGCCATAGGTTTCATTAATTTATTAGTGAAGCCATAGGTTCTATCCATTATTTTGGGTAGTCATAATGCAGTGGCAAGGAGCTGAAAGGGAGAAATTTTGATGAAATTTCCCAGGACTGACAGCTTGCCCCCTTGGTTTGCTTCCTCTAAATCAAAAGGTATTTGTGACTCACGGTCCTTCCTCAGTACTTGTTTGGGGGAATAGGACAGACTGAGGAGCTGCACCATCCTGTGCTTTTCTGTGCCCCAAACTTGCTTCTCTCCTTGGCTGTTATTTCCCTCGTTCATTGCATGGAGTGAGTTTCTGTCCCTTGTTTCATTGCTGATAATAAACATTTTTCTGATTTAAAAAAGTGATTTGGTAAGAGATCGTTTATTAGTTGGCTCCATTCAACCACTATAGGCAAGTCAGTTACTCATTTGCAAAATAAAGATCATACATACATACATCAATCATTCATCAGAAACTAAATAAATATTGTTTTTCCTCCTCTCTTTTTTTTCTTCCTTCCTTCCCATAGTTCGAGCATTAGATATGCTTTGGGATAAATTTAGCTACTCTATACATTAGAAAGATGACATATAACTTTATTTAAAATATTACAGTAATGGGCACACTGCCAGTACAGATCTGGCCATCACATCTTGGGCATGAGTGGCGACAGTCAGCTTTGTACCCCATGAATATTTATAGCCAATAAAAAATAATTTAAAAAATAAATAAAATACTATATATTTTATATATTAATATAAATATTAATTATCTTAATATAATTTGGAGGATGACTCTTACACATATATATGGTTTTATTTCCATGAGTCTATAGAATAAATTGATTTGTTTATTAGATTGGGAGACATACCTTACCAAATTTTATAATGAAGTTTCAATGGAATGTGTGAGAAATATACATTGGCTAACACCTTGGGTTTTATAAATCAAGACAACAGAGAATCCAAGAAAATAAAAATTAATGCCATCTGATGATAATGAAAGGTTGAAATGAAACAAAGTTGAAAAGAAAAATAGAAAAGATGGAATCCCATTACAGCATTCAGTGCATCCTGTATTCCTCCCTGACAGGCTGTGCCAGGACTAGAGACCTGTCTGGGGAGCCCAGCTCTCAAGACTCTCCACTCCATTGAAAGCAGTTAGCTCCACTCTTTATCTTCCCTTGCACACTGCACTTTAAAGACCTTCAATTGCATATAAGAGCAAAAACCATACGAGCACATTAAAATCTTGATACTGCTTATACCAATTCCACACTTCTCTGTTGGTCTTTCTGCTTCTTCAAGAGATTGCAATTTTCCTGTCCCCTCTCTGCTTCTTTCTACACCAACCCTGCCTCTGGTCTGGCTCTTGACCACTGGAGGAGGGAATGAAACAGAGAGTAACTACCGTAGAGTGGGGGGAAAATCACATTGCCTGTGACAGACATTGCAATGACACCTATTTGTACTTGATTCCTCTCACAGATGATATAAGGACATAAGAATCAGATCGTAGCTATAGAACTTAGAGGTCTCCTTAAGTCCTAAGATTCAATTATTCCCAGCATTTGAGAAATTTTCTCTTTTGGAACTAAGTATTATATAGGATTTGAATCAGTTTGGAATTGAAAGAAAATATGTTTTCTCAATTTAAATTCTATTAGCACTTTTTGCAGATCCATGGCATGCATGCAAGTGACAACAGTAGGAATAGAAGGCGATACAGACCTTGGTGAGGAACTTATAGTTCAATGGGAGAGGCAGAGGCATGCCTAAACAACTTTCATCTGAAGCAAACAGCGTTGTTCCATAATATCCAGCGGTCTAGGTGTTGAATTGTCAAGGAAAAATCTAGCTTTTGCTTACAGGATCCCCAGTTGAAGGTCTTCCTCACTTTTTAGTTGCATCTGTTAAACTGGTGAAATTGGAGCATCTTTCTCACAGGCTGCACCCCACATGCATGGGAGTTTCAAGTAACTAGAGACCCCATGTCCACCACCACCTTCACCATTGCTGTCTACCACACTGAGCTTGAAGATTGCCTGGAACTCCTCCTTTTGTTGGAGTGAGCAGGACTGAAGCCATGGACTGAAGTCTAAAAACCACATGGGCTCTAAAAGATTTTAAAAGGACGGTTTTTATCTTGGCATGCATTTCTCTAAGCTCCCTCTTTTCCCGTGGTTATTTGATATTTTGAGCCTTGGGGAAAGATGACATTATTACATGAATGCCAAGTTGTTTTCCAGCCAGCCTGAAGCTGCAGACTTGCACATACTGCCCAGACCCTGAGATAAGGACAGGAGCAGAAACCAGACAGAGCCTCGGTGAGACCTTGTATCTGAGACCTTGCGTGAAGCCCTTGCTGCTCATGTGCCCCCCTCCTGCTTTTCATTTCCCACGTTCCATTCCCTCGGCCCCCTTGAAGAAGCCCCTCAGTAAGCCTGAGTCTTTGAGATGGCTTTAGTCTGGCCATTCTCCCTCAGGTTTACCAGAGAGACGGGTGAGCTTCACATCTCTCCTCAGGTCATTGGTAATCCTGAATAAAAGCTGACTTCCATTTTCACCAACATTTGACTTTTGGGTTGTTTTTTGTCTGGGGGCAGGCAGTCGGACTTGTGAAATTGCTATCAATTTTGGGGAGGCTCAGCCGAGTGTGCCCTGTAACTCTTTAATTTGACAAGCAATAATGTGAGAGGCCATTTGATGAGGTGGAAAAAGCTCTTACCTGGAGGTTGTGAAACCTCGGGTCTGATCCCAGGTCTGTTGTTAATAAAAATTTGCCCTTGAAAAATTTCCTTCTTCACTCTCGTGTTATTTCTCTGACAAATCAAAAAGTTGGCATCTGGAGGACAATTTCAGCTCTAACACTTTGTAGCTACAAAATTCTGCTAAAAATTTTCTAGGATGTTGTTTTAGTCCTTTCGGGCTACTATAAAAAAGTACCTTAGAGTGGGTAATTCACAAATGACAGAAATTTATTTCTCATAGTTTTGAAAGCCAGGAAGTCCAAGGTCAGGGCACCAGCAAATTTGGGGTCTAGTAAGGTCCTGTTCCTCCAGATGGAACCTTCTATGAGTCCTCACATGGCATAAGTGCAAAATGGGGCTAACAAGCTCTCTCAGGCCTCTCTTATGAGGGTACTAACCCCATTCATGAGGGCTCCCCCCTCATGATGCGGTCACCTCCCAAAAGCCCCACCTCTTAATATGATCACAATGTGGATTAAGGTTCAACATACAAGTTTTGGAAGAGACACAAACATTCAGATTATAGCAGATGTCTCAGTTAAAATTGCTTTGGGAGAGATTGGGGCCCAGTGGGAGAAATTTAGCTTTTTACATTCCATGATGAAATTTCAGCAGCAAACTTCTCTTTTAAAATCACCCAGAAATGTCAGCTGGCCCAGATCACTGTGCTGCCTTCTTTTGGGTGGATGTTGGAAGCAGGTGCTCTGTCACTGGCTGAGCAGTCTAACAAGACTGCCTGTTCACTTCCAAGGGTAGCTGAAGGTGCTGGAACAACTTCACAAAGCCCCATATGGCTTGAGACCTGGTTACCTTAGCAATCAGTTCCCTCCCCATGCAGTGTCAATTAACAGGCAATTAAAACTCTCAACTGTTCCAGCTAATAGTCCCTAAATTGTAGTATCAGAAAATGAGAGGCAGAAGCTTTTTATTCTTTTTCTTTATTTTGTTATACTTTTAAAACTTAAAACATGCCCTTGGCTATGGAACTTGCCATATTTAAGACTTCCAGAAGAGATATATATTTGATTTTTTTGTCATTTGGTTTGTACATTTTTTTATATCACTCGCCTGCTCAAAAATCCTCTAATACGTTCAGCCATTCATGGAAACAAATCTGAAATTTTCTGCCTTGTTCTCTGGAAACCCTCCATAATATAATCCCACTCTTACTGTGTAATCATATTTCTCACACATCCTTTCAAAGGCTCACTATTTGCTTGCTTTCTACCCCAAAGTCTTTTACTTTGTTCACCACTCAAAATCTGCCCATTCTGCAAAGCTGAGTTTAGAGCCAATAACATGATCAAGTCAGTCCTCAATTATGAACTTAATTCTGAATTCCAGGTGTAATAAGACTTTCATTTCCTACTTATGCTAACAGTCTTATCAATTTTTTTCTCCACAAACAGATTAAGACTCCTCGAGGGTAGGAACCATGTATTATATTTTTCTTTGTGTTGACCCTACCTAGCATAGTGGTATTATCACTGAGGGCCATTTAATAGGGAGGTTAGAGACTGCTGTTGTTATATGCAATTCAACAAAATTGGATGTTTGGAAAATAAGCTTAGAATCACACAATCTTAGAACTTTAAAGCATTGGGGACCTAAGGGATAAATATACCTAGTTCTTCATTTTATAGACAAAAAAAAAAAAAAACCCAAACAAAATGAATGAGTTAAATGGGGGCAGGACTTGCCCAAAGTCAAACTGTAAGTGAAAAGCTTGGAACTAATCTCAAGTCGTCTGACTCAAAGTCCATGCTCTTCCCTTTCCCCAGTAGTTTGAAAGCTTTTCCCCATTATGCTACATTTGATAGATGATGTTCACCTGAATGAGGCTAGCCCGTGGGCGAAGCCAGGATTGTGCACAACTGCTGGAGAGAGCAGTGCAGCATCATCTCTATCTCCATTGCTCAAGAATAATGTCATAATGCAAGTGAGGGTCACATTAATACGGGTATAACCTTGCTTCTCTAATTTATGAAATGTTGCAAGTGTCAGTACTTTAAATATTATCAGTATCAAGTTACCTGTAAAAAACTGTTGCTCTGTATATGCTGCTATGTCTAAAATTGAAGTCTTTTGACCATCATTCAATAACACATCAACAAACACTAAATTAAAATTCTACTTTGTGTCATGTCAAATAGGTGGGGGGTATTAAGGTCAGATCAAGCCTGGTGCTTACAGAGGATATAGAAATTTTAAAGCACGGGGCAACACAGAAAGATGAAATTGCAGGGACATGGGAAGTGGGAAGGAAGGAGCTTCTCCTAGGAGGAAAGGAGAGTCCTGAGGATCAGATTGCAGCTCTGTGGTGGAGGGTCTCATTGCAGGAGGATCGTGGTAGCAGTAGGTAAGTGGACTTTGAAAGTAGATGGGAGGGAACGTTATGAGGAACTTAAAATCACGTTAGAGAAATACATAGATGGATTAGGGATGGAAATTAGTAATTACATTTGGCTAGGAAACTGTTAGGAAGGCAGGAAAGAACATCAAAAAAGTGGTGGAATTGTAAGGCTGACTATAAGAGAGGAAGGAAAGATGGAGAGAGAGGAAGAGAAGGAGGGAAGATTTTTTTTTATGATGTAAAATGAGATTTTTTTCTTTTATTTTTTTAAAAATGTATTTTATTTATTGAATCAACATTGATTATACATATTTTGGGGGTTGAACATTGAGATATGTTGATTAAATCAATATTACTAGCATATATATTGTTACAAATCGTAATTATCCTTTATGCCCCTTGTCCAATCTCTCCCCTTCCCCCATTCCCTTCCCCTCCCCCCTCTAATTACCCTAGATTTCTTCTCTCCTTCTGAAAGAATAATGGTTACTCTGTTGATTTGTTGCCTAGAGATTTTTTTTCTTTTTACGATGTAAAATTATGTGAAATACCTTCTCTTATTGAAGAGAAGAAATAGTGTAGGTGTTGGGGGACAGAAAGGACAGGAAGGGACTCCACAAGGGTTCCCTTTGGTGGTTCAAGCATGGGTGTGGCTGCTGTGTGTGTGTGTGTGTGTGTGTGTGTTTGTGTGTGTGTGTGTGTGTGTGTGACACAGACTCTTTTGTGCTCCACTGTCTCTGGTGGATGGCCACAGCTTTTTCCAAGTTTTTGTTCTGTCCAAGAAGCAGATTCTAAAAAACTCATAACTTAACTGTATCTGTAATTAAATTTCAAAGGCTGCTTATAAATCTCTTGGAGAAGCAAAATTAAACAAATGATGAGTCTCGAGAGTAAAATATATCTTAAGTGTTTCAGATGACTCTGTGCCTCAGTTTCATCATCTGTAAAAAGAGATAATAATAGTTTTATGATAATGTTAATGTAATTATATTATTAGGAATAATAATAGTACTTATATAATAGGATTGTTATGAGTAATAATTGTAAAGTGCCTAGAATAGTGCTTGACACATATTGCTATATAGATGTTTGTTGAATAAAAATAAGACAACAGTAGATTCACAGATTGTCAGCACTGGAAGAAAATGTAGAGACTAAGGGGCAAACCATTGCTTTTAAGAGCTGAAAATGGGTGCCAAAGAAGGGTAATGATTCACTGGCAGTCTTCACAGTTGATTAAACTGCGGCAGAGAGAATAGGAAACGTCTCTCCCAATTTCCAATCAAGTGTCCTTTTTACTAAGAAATGTGATTGGTAGCAATATAATACAGATGTGATGAATCCTAATTTTAATATTTAACTAGATTATTAGCTCCAGGAGGGCTGTGTATTGTTCATCTTTTCATTCACAGTGATAATCTGGATGCCCCATATACAGTAGTGTTCTATAAATGTTCACTTAACATCTCCAGGTATTTGATGAATTAATTCACATTCGAGGCATGAAGAGCTAATCAAGGCTTAGAATTGATAAAGTAGGAATGTTTGAATAAAGGAAGAACTTTAAATATAGTAATCTTTTCTAGCTCCTTTCAAATCTTGGATTTAAAATTCACAGCCCAGTGTTTTAATATATAATAACTCTCAATAAAGACTATTATTTTTAGGGATTTGTCTATTAGGCCAAGATACAATGATATAACTTGGCCCTAGTACAGAGGCACTGCCAAGTCTGACTCCTTTTCCTTTACTAGGTGTTGGCAGATAGCAGTTTTGGGAAATGCTTAACATGACAGAAAGGGGTTGCTAGTAAGTGACAAGCTGTTGCCCAAATCTTGGTCACTATTCTGTTTAACAATAATTGGTTATTTTAATATCTATTAAAACTCGTTTATTCTACAGGATTTCTCAGCCTATACTGTTCCTTGCCCCCCTTTTAAGTTTAAAGATGTTCATTTCCTGTCAGCACTATTTTTATTTAATTGAATCCTGTTGGGGATTTTCATGCACTTTTCCTGTTTATGGTTCTTCCTGTTTCTCAAAATAGGAATTAAAAGATAAATACGAACAATTGTAAAGCATTTTGTAGTGACCTTTACAAAATTATTACTAAATCTTTCCTCCTTGTGAATCTCTTATGCTGCAACATTTAAGGGGTAAGTGAGAGAAAACTGAAAGGGGCTCTGAAGCTTTGGGGCTGCCACAAACATTTGCTCTTTTCTGGTCTGAATCCTTTACCATTCTTATTTGTTTCACAGGAAGCATTTTCTTCTTTATTCTGTCATTCAACAGTTTGCCATGTATCTCATCCTATCTCCTGGGTAGCAAGTGATTCCACTTTCTGTGGTGTAGTCTTAGGCAAAGTTGCTTACATTTTCTGAGCCCCAGCTTTCTTTTGTGCATGTAGGAAGTGTTCTATGGTGAGGAAGTTATGAGAAAAGGGGCAATTGAAGAAACAATGTAGGCCAGAAGGCAGAGAAGTTATCAGCACTGGTGGTTACACCAGGAGAATAAGGACGATATTCAAGTCATTGTAGTCACATAGGCCTGGAATGCAAACTGGCTCTTCCATTCACCACATCTCAGGCAAATTACTATTCCTAGTCGTAACTCTTGATTTCAATACCTGGAAAGGAATTCCTCTCACATCCTGACCTCTGAGGGAGCCAGTGCACACATTTTCTGGAGCTGGAGAGCCAACTGATTGGGGCCTTCTCTCACTGCCAGTGGCCCTGCTCTCTTCAATGGAGCACCCTTGCACCTCTCCCAAGGGCAGAGAGTCCTGTTGCAGCTCCAGCAAACACAACCAGAGCCATGCACTCCAGTAGGGGCACTGTGGAGCACCCACAAATCTCTTGGGGACACAGAGCCCCATCTGCAGCTCCAGTGAGCCCACCCTGGGTCACCTGCCCCAGCTGGGGACTGGAAGAGCAACACAGCATTTCTTTTGGGAGCATAGAGACCTGCCCACAACCCAGAAACATGTGGGGCAGCCCACTCCAGCCAGGAAACTGCAGAATGATCCAGTGTCTTTTTTGGGAGTGTGGGGGCTCACTCACAGCTCTGGCAACCTTGCCCAGAGTGGCCCATTCCAGCTGAGCAGCTGCAGAGTACCCCAGTATTTCTCTTGGGGGTTCAGGGTCCCATGCACACTACAATGTCCTTACCCAGAGTGGCACACTCCAATAGTGGTACTGCAGAGCAACAAATATTTCCTTTGAGAGAGTAGGAGCCCACCCATGACCACAGGAACCTCACCCCAAATGGCTGACTTCAATGGCAAAGATGCAGGGCTTCCCAGCATCTCTTGGGGGCACAGGATCCCATCCACAGACCCAGAGATCTTGCCCAGTGTTGTCTACATTAGTTGAAGAGCTACAGAGTATTCCAGTGCCTCTTTTGGGGGTGCAGTACTCAGCCCAAATCCCCAACAACCCTATTCAGAGTCACCCACATTAGCTGAGGAGCTGCTGAGAACCTCATGGTCTCCTTCAAAGTCCAAAGTCCTGACCACAACATTAGAAATCTTGTTCAGGGTCACCCATTTAAGCTGAGGAGCCACAGAACACCCCAGTGCCTCTACCTGGGGTAATGGATCCTGACTGGGGCACCCATGAGCCTGTTCAGGGTCACCCACTCCAACTGAGGAAATGCAGAGCACCCTGATGCTTCACACAGGAACTTGAGACCTCACCCGCTACCCCTACAACCCAGTCCAGGGTTTCCTACTCCAGGAAGGAGCTGCTGAGTACCCCAGCACCTAGGCCACAGAGACATCACAGACAAATGTGACATTGAATAAAGTAGAAAAGAATCACATGAATACAATACTATGCTCACCCAGAACCAAACCTAAAACATGCTACCCAATCGACACTATAGAGCACATATAGAGGAAAGAATCTCTCCATTCAAAAGCTACTCCAGGATATTAGGAAAAGTGACTCTTCCACCAGATGCCCAAACATCAACATAGGGATACAAGAAACATGAAAAAACAAGGAAACATGACACTCCCAAAGGAATATGGTAATTTTCCAGTACCACACCCCAGAGAAAAGAAATCTATGAAATGCCCAAAAGAGGATTACAAATAATAATCTTAAGAAAACTCAGAGTTGCAAGAAAACACAACAAAGTGAGAAAAATAATTCAAAATATGAAAGAGATATTCAACAAAGAGCAGACAGATATCATAAAAAAGAACCAAGCAAAAATCTTGGGACTGTAGAATTCATTAAATTAAAACAAACAAACAAACAAACAAACAAACAAACAAACAAACAAACAAAAAACCAGAGACTTTAAGCAACAGGGTAGATCAGGGCTAGGAGAAAGAATTTCCAAACTTGACAACAGGTTTTTTTGAAACAATCCAATCAGATAAAACAACAACAACAACAACAACAACAAAAAAAACAGATAAAATGAAGAGAGCCTATGAGTTCTATGTGACAACTTTAAGCTTACAAACACATCCATTATAGGTGTTCCAGAAGGGGAAGAGAAGGAAAAAGGCATTACAAATCTGTTTAATGAAATAATAGCTGAAAACTTCCCAAGCACTGGGAGTGATGTGGACTTCTAGATCCAAAAGTCTCAAAGATCCCCAAACAAATTTAACCCGAAAATGTCTTCTCCAAGACACATTGTAGTCAAAGTGTCAAAAGTCAAAGACAAAGAGAGAATTCTAAAAACAGCAACAGAATAGTGTAAAAATCACCTATAAGGGGATATGCAACAGACTAACTGCAGATTTTTCAGCAGAAACTTTATAGGCCAGGAGGGAGTGGGATGATATATTCAAAATGCTGAAAGAAAAAACTGCCAGCTAAGAACACTATACCTAGCAAAGTTATCCTTCAGAAATGAAGAATATATTGTATCTTTCCTAGACAAGCAAAAACTGTAAATTCACCACCATAAGGGTAGCCCTACACAATCTTCTAAGGGAGTCCTATACCTGGAGGCAAAAGAACAGTAACTACCATTATAACACATGAAAAAATAAAACTCACTGATAGAGTAGACACACAAATGAGAAAGAGAAAGGGATTATATCTTACCACTACAAAAAAAAAAAAAAAAAAAAAACAAAACAGCAAAGATAAACAATAGAAGAGAAAGTAATAAAAGATATATGGAAACACCATAAAAATTAATAAAATGTTAAGAGTAAAGAAATATTTATCAGTAGCAACCTTGAATGTAAATGGATTAAATTTCTGACTGAAAAGATATAGACAGGCTGAATGGTTTAAAAAACAAGACCAACTATATGCTGCCAACAAGAAACTGATTTCACCTGCAGAGATACAGTAGTGAAGGGACTGAAAAAGATATTCCACACAAATGAAAACCAAAAATGAGCATCATTAGCCATACTTACATGTGATAAAATAGACTTTAAACCAAAAACCATAAAAAGAGACAAAGAAAGACATTTTTTAATGATAAAGGGATCGATTCAGCAAGAGGTTTTAACAATTGTAAATATATATGCACTCAACATTGGAGCACCCAGCTGTGTAAAACAAATATTATTGGATCTAAAGGGAGAGGTAGACCCCAATACAATAACAGATGGGACCTCAACATCCTTTTCTCGATTTTGGACAGATAATCTAAAATTATATTTAAACACTGAAAGTTAACACTCTAGACCAAATGGACTTGATAGATATTTAAGGACATTTCATCCAACAAATGCAGAATATACATTCTTCTCATCAGTAGCTGGATCATTCTCTGGGACTGACTACATGTTAGTCCACAGATCAAGTCTCAACAAATTAAAAACATTAAAATCTTATCAAATATCCTTTTATATCATAATAGAATAAAATTAGAAATCAATAACAAGTGAATCTTTGGAAACCGTACAAATACATGGAAATTAAACAACATCCTCCTGGACAACCAGTGGGTCAAAGAAGAAGTAAAACAAGAAATCGAAAAATTCCTTCAAAAAAATGAAAATAGAAGCGCATCATACCAAAACCTAAGGGAGACTGCAAAAGCAATACTAAGAGGGAAGATTATTGCAATAAGTTCTTACATCAAAAAACTAGAGAGATTTCAAATAAGCAACCCAACATTACACCTCAAGGAACAAGAAAATCAAGAACAATCCAACCCTAAAATTAGTAAATGAAAAGAAATAATAAAGATCAGAGCAGAACTAAATGAAATAAAAGACCAAAAACAAACAAACAAAAGACTGATGAAACAAAAAGGGTTTTTTGAGAAGATAAACAAAATTGACAAACCATTAGCTAGACTAAGGAAAAAAGAGAGAAGACACAAACAATGAAAATGAGAAATGAAAAAGGAAACATTACAACTTACACCAGAGAAATATAAGGAATCATTAGAGACTACTATGAACAAGTATATACCAACAAATTGGAAAATATGGAGGAAGTGGGTAAATTTGTGGACACAGATAACCTATTACGAGTGAACCAAGATAAGACAGAAAACCTAAATAGACTAATAATGAGTAATGAGACCAAATCAGTAATAAGCAGTCTCCCAACAAAGAAAAGTCCAGAACTGGATGGCTTCACTACTGATTTCTACCAAACTTAAAAAAAAGAAAATGCCAATTTTTCTCAAACTATTCTAAAAAACTGAAGCAAAGCATATTCTCCCAAACTCATTCTATGAGGCCTGCATCACCCTGATACCAAAATCATACAAGGACATAACTAATAAAAAGAAAACTACAGGCCAATAATTCTAATGAATATAGATGCAAAAATTCTCAACAAAATACTAGCAAACTAAATTCAACAGAATATCAAAAAGATTATATGCCATGATTAAGTGGTATTTATTTCATGGATGCAAGGATGGTTCAACATATGTAGATCAATAAATGTGGTACACCACATCAACAAAATGAAGGACATAAATCACAGGATCATATCAATAGATGCAGAAAAGGCATTTGACAAAATTCAACATTGCTTCATGATAAAAATTCTGAACAAATTAGGTATAGAAGGAAAGTATCTCAACATAATAAAGGCCATATATGACAAACCTACAGCTAACATCATCCTGAACAAGAAAATGTTGAAAGCTTTTCCTCTAAGAACAAGAACAAGACAAGGATGCACACTCCCACAATTCCTACTTAACACAGTACTGGAAGTTCTAAGTAGAGTAATTAGGCAAGAGAAAGAAAAAAAGGGCATCCAAACTGAAAAACAAGTCAAATTCTCCCTGTTTGCAGATGACATGATCTTATATACAGTAAAACATAAAGACTGCCAAAAAACTCTTTGAAGTGAATTCAGTAAAGTTGCAGGATACAAAATCAATATATATAAATCAGCAGCATTTTTATACACCAACAATTAATTAGCAGAAAAAGAAATTAAGAAAGCTATCCTATTTATAATAGCTATTTCTACAATAAAAAGTGCAAAACACTAATGAAAAAAATTAAAGAGAACACAAAAAATTGAAAAGACATTCCATGTTCATGGATGGGAAGAATCAATACTGTCCATACTACCCAAAGTGATCTACAGATTCGATGCAGTTCCCCTCAAAACACCAGTGATATTCTTCACAGAAATAGAAAAACAATTCTTACATTCATATGGATTAACAAAAGACCCCCAAATAGCCAAAGCAATCCTGAGCAAAAATAATAAAGCTAAAGCATTACACTATCTGACTTCAAAATATACTACAAACTATAATAACCAAAACAGCATGGTACTGGCTGAAAAATAGACACATGGAGCAATGGAATAGAATAGAGAATCTAGAAGTAAATCCACATATTTATAGCCATTTGATCATTGGAAAAGGCACTGAGAACATACATTGGGGAAAGAACAGCCTCTTCAATAAACAGTGCTGGGAAAACTGGATATCCATATGCAGAAGAATGAAACTAGGGATCTCTCTCACACCACTTGCCAAAGTCAACTCAAAGTGACAAAAGACTTTTATATAAAACCTTAAACTATAAAACCACTAGATAAAAACATAGGGGAAATACTCTAAGATATTGGTCTGGGCAAAAATTTTGCTGAGAAGACTTCTAAAGCAAAGGCAACAAAAGCTGTAATAGACAAATGGAATTACATCAAAGTAAAAAGGTTTGCACAGCAAAAGAAACAATCAACAGGGCAAAGAGGCCACCAGCATAATGGGAGGAATATGTGCAAACTGTTTATTCAATGGGAGATTAATATCCATAACATACAAGGACTTTAACCAACTCAACAGCAAAAAACCAAATACTCCAATTAAAAACTTGGCAAATGACCTGAATAGACATTTCTCAAAAGAAAACATACATATGGCCAACAGGTATAGGAAAAATGCTTAACCTCACTAATCATCAGGACAATGCAAATCAAAATCATAATGTGCGGGCCGGCCCGGTGGCGCACTGCTACAGTGCGCCGCTTGGGAGCGCGATGGCACTCCCGCCGAGGGTTCGGATCCCACATACAGACCGGTTCCCGCTCACTGGCTGAGCGGGGTGCGGACGCGACACTGAGGGTTGCGATCCTGTTGCCGGTTCCGGTCCGGTACGGGCGCGACACTGAGGGTTGCAATCTGTTGCCGGACACGAAAAAAGACAAAAAGGAAAAAAAAAAATCATAATGTGCTGTAATCTCACCCTGGTTAGAACAGCTATTATCAAAAGGACAAAAAATAACAAATGCTGGTGAGGATTCAGAGAAAGGGAAACTCTTATATACTGTTGGTGGGCATGTAAATTAATGTAGTCTTTATGGAAATTTTTATGTACATTCCTCAGAAAACTAAAAATTGAACTACCATATGACCCAACTATCCCACTGCTGGGTAAAGGGAAGAAAATATGCATACCAAAGAGATATCTGCACCCTATGTACATTGCAGCAAGATTTACAATAGCCAAAACATGGAATCAACCTAAGTGTCTGTCAACAGATGAGTGGTTAAAGAAAATATGGTACATACTCACAATGGAATACTACTCAGCCATGAAAAAGAATGGAATCCTGTTATTTCCATGTGGCAACATGGATAAGCCTGGAAGACAGTATGTATAGTGAAATGCCAGGCACAGAAAGATAAACACTAAATGTTCTCACTCATATGTAGAAGCTAAAAAAAAAAAAAAAAGTTGAACTTTTAGAAGTAGAAAGTAGAATTGTGGTTACTAGAAGCTGGGAAAGGAAGGTAGAAGGGGAAATAGTGAGAGATTAGTTAATGGTCACAGAATTACAGCTAGATAGGAAAAATAAGTTCTAATGGTATACAGGAGTACTAGGCATCTATAATTATAATTAACTAATAATCTATAATTTGAGGGGCTGCCCCATGGCTCTCTTGGGAGAATGTAGTGCTGAGAACACCAAGGCCAAGGGTTTGGATCCCATATAGGGATGGCCAGTTAGCTCACTTGGGAGACTGTGGTGCTGACAGCACCAAGTCAAGGGTTAAGGTCCCCTTAGTGGTCATCTTTAAAAAAAAAAAATCTATAATTTGTTGTATGTTCTCAAATGGCTAGAAGAAAGGAGCTTAAATGTTCCCATCACTATAAACTTTTACAATGATGAATTTGCTAACTACCCTGATTCGATCACTACACATGTATACATGTGTTGAAATATAACTCCGTACCCCATAAAAATATGCAATCAGTATGTTTCAATTAATAAATAAAATAAAATAATTTCCCTGGTCTATCAAATCTCCCATTAACTTAGGTTTCATACTTTCTCCTGTCCCCTCAAACCTCTTAGGCCTCTTCCTCCATTCTCTCAGTTGATGACCATACTTCTTACTTCACTTGGAAAAGAGAAACAAACTTAGAGAAAGAAAGGAACTTCCATATGTTTCTACTACTACGTCTAGCCCATCGCCTGTTTTTGTATTCATGTACTCCACTTTCCTCTAGTCGGGAAAGCTGAATCTTTTCTCTTCTTATCCAAGGTCAACTTTCAGCCTAGGGCCTTAGAGCTGATCTTTTCTCATCTACCCAGCAACATTTCTCCAGTATTTCTCTCCCCTCTCTTCCCTACTCTCAGTTTTTCCCTCTCTACTGGATCACTCACGTGAGCATGCAAAGGTGCTTTAATACTCTCATCTTAAACATATCCTGACCTCCACCTACCATCCCATTTCTCTGTTCACTTTTATAGCAAAATTTTCAGAAGAGTTTTCTATACTAGCTGTCTCAGATTTCTCTCTCCCCACTTTCTTCTTTGTACTCACTGTGCTTGGATTTTGTTCCCACCACATCACTGAAAACAAAACAAAACAAAACTCCGACAACTAAGAAAGGTATCAGTGACCCCACGTTGTTAAATCCAGCAGCCTCAGGGAATTGAAGTATAAGAAATTATGGACACAATTAATGATCCCTTCCTTCATAAACATCTGGAATTCTGGAATACCACTCTCTCGTGATTCTCTTTCCACCCTACTGGATATTCGTGTTTCCTGTTTAATATCTTTTGCAGTTCCTCCTTATCTCCCCACTCTCTAGATAAAGGACTGCCCAGGTGTCACTCCGTTGTCGTCATCTCTTCTCTATTGATATTCACTTCCAAAGTGATCTCATTCAGTTTCAAGGCTTTAAACACCATCTATGTACTAACAATTACAAAACGCGTATCTCCAGCATGCATCTTCTCATCTGAATCCAGTATTCATGTAGCCAAGCAGCCACTCACTGTCCACTTGGATGTCTAAAAAGCATTTCAAGCTTAACATGCCAAAAACTGGATTCTTAGCTCCCTTTACCGTACTGATCTGCTTCTCCTCCAGTCTTCCCCATCATGGTACAGGGCACCTCTTTCTTTCTAGATGCTCAGATCGAAACTCATCTTTAAGAAAGAAAGACTGCGGGCCAGCCCGGTGGCGCACTGCTACAGTGCGCCGCTTGGGAGCGCAGCGGCGCTCCCGCCGAGGGTTCGGATCCCACATACAGACTGGCCGCTCACTGGCTGAGCGAGGTGCGGGAGCAACACCGAGGGTTGCGATCCCGTAGCCGGTCCTGGTCCGGTAGGGGCGCGACACTGAGGGTTGCGATCTGTGGCCGGTCACGAAAAAAGACAAAAAGGAAAAAAGAAAAAAAAGAAAGAAAGAAAGACTGCAATAAAACATTGAACTTTCAGAAAGAGAGAACAGACCAATAGTTATGAGAGGTGGGAAAGATGGAGGGGGAGGAGAGTTAGAGAGTAATTGGGTAATGGGCACGAAGAGTAATTACCATATGTAATGATAAACCTATTAATAATATTGATTTGATCATCACATGCTGTACACAAATACTGATAGTCAACTCTGTACCCCATAAATATGTATAATCAAAAATAAAAAACCAAAAAAAAGAACTCATCTTTGAATCTCCCCTTTCATTTCTCATATCCAATCAATTGGCATAATCCTGTCAGTTCTACCTTCAAAATAAATCTAAAATTTGACCATCTTCTATCACCCCATTTTAAACCCCATCATCTCTTGTTTACATGATCATAATAGCCTCCTGGCTGGTCTCCCTGCTTGCACACTTACACACCCACAGCCCACTCTTAACACAACACACATATGTGAGATCTGGCCACTTCTTTTCTTAAAATCATTGGATGGTTTTCATCCTACCAAAGTCAAAGCAAATTCCTTATGGTCGTTCACACAGCCCAAGGCCCTAGATGAAGAGTCTCCACTCACCTCTCAGATGTCATCTCCTGACACTCTTCCTCACATTCTGCTGGAGCCATTTCAACCTCTTAGCTATTTCTTGAACACACAAGGCACATTCCAGCCTCTGGGGCTTTGCATTTAAAAAAAAATTATTAACTTTTTATTGAGACATATTGATTGTACATATTTATGGGGTACAGAGTTATATTTCAATACATGTATACGATGTGTGATGAGCTAATCAGGGTGATTAGCATATTCATCATTGAATTTTTTTTTTTTTTGGTGGCTGGCAGGTGTAGGGATCAAGCCCTGGACCTTGGTGTTATCAGCATCATGCTCTAACTAATTGAGAAACCAACCAGCTCTTTTGTATTTTATATTTTTCTTCTTGGAATGATCTTACCCATAGCCTCACAGCTCACTCCCCCACTTCCTTCAGATATCAACTCAAATATCGTCTTCTCAATGAGGCCTTCTCTGTCTGTGCTACATAAAATGGGACACGGGTGCACACACACCCACTCCCCACCCTCACTCTTAACTCTGCCCTATTTTTCCCATGGCACTTACCACTCTCTTACACACAATATATTTTCTTGTTTATCTTTTTTTCTTTTTCCTTTGTTTATTTTGCTCACTCCTATATCTTTATTATCTAAAATAGGGCCTAAAATGCAGTAGCATTCAATAAATATTTGATGAATGAACAAATGAATGGTGTTAATGTATTAAACTAGTTCATATGTGTGTAATGGAATCAATGTCTTGTCTGAGCATTTCCAAGCTTTTCCTAGAACTGCCCTCCCATCCCTGTAGTTACTCTGGAAGTAACACATGCACAATGTAACTCTGGCCCCCTAGCTTTGCTAATGGGCAGGGATGGACACCTTGGCCAATAGCTTCTTTCTTATGATTTTGGTTCAGAGACTAAAGGGAGCTGAGCCATTTATTGACCCCCTAACATATCTTTCCACAGCTATTGAGGGTCTTGTTTTCAGCCAAGAAGACCAGATGCAGAAGTATCTATCAAAAAAGGAAAATAAAATGATGATCAGAGAAAAGTAGAG
Source organism: Galeopterus variegatus (assembly GCF_000696425.1). Lineage (NCBI taxonomy): Eukaryota > Metazoa > Chordata > Mammalia > Dermoptera > Cynocephalidae > Galeopterus > Galeopterus variegatus. Next base: position 237,624 of record NW_007727083.1, on the reverse strand, counting down.
GTAACAGATGGTGAGAGAATCTCCACAGCGCCCCAGTCTCCATTACCAGTTGTTCTTCAGATCCAAACAGATTTCTGCACTTCCTGCTACATTAAGGGGGACATCAGCGCAATGCCTGCCATTATTACAGTAGGTGGTTAATATATACGAATTGAATCTGAATCTGGAAGGGATCAGATCTAATCTGTTTAATATCAAAATCTTCACAATAAATCAAACTAAACAACGTTGCAAATTTAAATGTTTTATGAACACCTGGCATCTTCCCTCATTTGACAAAAAAGAGACTTCATTCTGTGTCCCGAAGGCAGCATGATGTAAAACGAAGGGTCTGGATTAGGTGGCTTGCAGTCTATTTTCCACATCCAAATTTTAGAAGCTGGAATCCTTTTTGATGTGGGGCACTATATGGAGGCATGTTATTATTATTATTATTTTTTTGCTGTTGATAAGTTAATCAGGAATTTTAAACATTTGGCTTTTTTGTGGCCGTAACACAACTGAACCCCTTCATGTGAGGAAATGTTCTACTTTACAAGTCTTGATGGGAGATAGAATTTGTCTCCCACTAAAGACTTTGCAAAACCCAAATAGTCACTTTCCCATTTCTCTTGTGCCTGGACCTACATTACCTGATGAAAGTTAGGGCCATCGGACCCAGGAACATGTGACTCAAAAAGCAGGAGCAGCCAAGAATCCCTTCTAGAGGTAGGTGGTAGCGGCTGCTGCTGCAGCCTCCAGAGTTGTCAGCTGTGGTCTCCTGTGTCAAGGCTGAAGGGTACCGTGGTGCCAGCTTGGCACCCAGTGTTCCTGGAGGGAGCATGGGGGCCTCGAGGCACCAGATAGCATGATGGCTGTGTTCTGGCTGCTCCCCAGCCCCCACTTTCTCTCCTGCTGCTTCAATCTTCTTGTGATCCTGAGCTGCCCACTGTTCTTTCAGTGAGCTTTTATTTTTTAATGTAAATCTGTCACAGACTCCCCCCACCCCCTTCTGCAAATAAGAACTCTGATTGAAAAAACAGATTAAATGAGAGCAGGAGAATCCTAAAACAAATTCCTCATTGGAGTCCATGTAGAGATTAGGCAAATGTGGTCAAAGTCTCCCGAACACTTCTGACTTGGTCGCTTTCACAGGAGTCTCACAGGAATCACAGAACCAGAGAGGACCCGAGAGACAATTTAATCCAAGTTTCTCATTTCTTAGAAGCCCAGCCCAGTTATATGGGAAAGAACTGGTAGAGCATCACACAGTCAGGTCCAGAGGTGGAACTAGCACTCCTGTCTCACCAACACTTTTTGCAGGATTTTTCTGACTATTCAAACTGCCTCTAATCAGTTTGCACGTTGTTTGGTTTACTTTTTTTTCAATTTGAGCCATTTTTTTGCACCTGGACATCCAGGGTTCTTACTTACCACTTACCCCACCTTCAATATTTCTATCTCTCAAGTCGCGTTTGCCCAGGGGAGGCATTTAGCTTTCAGGTTTCGAGAGACAGGCAGTTTCCTCCGCAAGCATTAAGGATGCACAGAGGAGAGCGAGGTCCCATGTTCTCTGCAACACAGGTTCCTCCTTCCCCAGGGTTCTGCTAGCTCAGCCTCAATACCATCAGTTTGTAAATGGCAGAGGAGAAGATCTGCAAGCTGCGAGCCCTCTGAGGAAAAACACAAAGCCACCAGAATTCTTTAAATATGCTCCTTGGCTTCTCCTCAGAGATGACAACTCTGCTTGCTCTTCTTCAGAGACAAAGGGAAATCACAACCTTAATAAAAGAGAGCAAGTGAAATTACCGCCCTTGTAGCCAAGAGAGGAAAGACCTCAGTGTTAGATCTAGGCCTGTCTGCAGGCAAGGTGCAATTCCTCTCAGCTATGTAGGCTCTACCGTTACTCCAGGAAGCTGTTTCTGATCCTTCTAGCCCCATTTAAACTGTGCTCATTACCCAAACAGCTTTTAACTCTGAGCCACATCGTATTACTCTTGAATAATAACAATATCAATACTTTTATATTTTTGCATGGGTAGTTTTTCAGAGACATTTTTCTCTCTTGTAAGAGTCCTGTGAAGTAGGCAGTGTAGAAATTATACTCCTTTTAATACTGTATTCATTCCTTCAACAAATAGATTTTGAGTATTTATTACCTGCCACATATTTTTCTTGGCACTGGAGTACAGAAAAAAATGGAAGGTTCCTTCCCTCAAAAAGTTTACATGCGATTGAAACAGTAAATTTTATGTTTTGTACATTTTACTACAATTGAAAAAAAAAGTTTGATTTAATATTCATACACCCTTAAGAAAGTTTATGTGCTACAGTGAGACAGTAAGTAAACAAGTAAAAATGGTAATTACAGATTATGATGAATTGTTATAAAAAAAAAATCAGAGTATGTAATTGAGAGTGACTGGGAGTGGGGTGAGGTGGGGAGTAACTTTACCTGCCAGGGTTCAGGAAGGCTTCTCTGAGGAGGTGATCTGAAAGAGAAAGGTCAGTCGTGTGAAGGGTCAATTGTTCCAGAGAGAGGAAGCTGCATGTTCAAGACACTGAGGCGAGAAAGAACCTCACACATTGGAGGAACAAGTGGACATTGTGGCTGGAGCAGAGTGGGTAGGGGCACTGGGGAAACTGAGGCACAAAGAGGTTAGAACATTTACCCAGGTTCACACACCTGGGAACATGGTCTTTCTATTTCATCTATTCTTTATGGGTCAATATTGGCTTTATTATCTAGCTAGATGTGAGATTACTTGAAGTAGGTTTACTTTCCCTTTCTTTCCTGATAGCAGTGACTCAGTGTAGTCTCTGGCTAATACAACCCAGTGATTTGCCTGATTAATTGGAGATAAGAATTCAGAACTCATTGAACTTAAGATGACTTCACGGAAGTTAAATGATTTCTATGGACTCTTTCATTCCAAGTCCTCAAAACCAACCAATAAATTCAGCATTCATTTACTTGCCAGGACTGCAAATTAACCAGGGAACTTCTTAATTTGCTCAGCCTTTTTAGCTGCCCTGGTGGGACTAGTTCAGCAGCTTCAGATCTTATTCTCAGGTTAGTGTTGATGTCAATACATGCACAAGGGCAATCGGAAAAGTATGTTAGAATTTTTTCATGCCCTACTGGGAAAATTTCTGAGAACTATTTTTCTATTACTATAGATTTTACTATGATAAGTAAACTTGGGGTATCACTCAGGAATCAATGAGGAGCATTGACTTAAGAGTTACAGATGCAAACAGGTGACCTGAGGACAACAGAAACAAATTGCTGAGCTGGGAAAGCAAAATTGAAACGTGAGTTCTACTCTGTGTTAGCACTTACCTGTAACATTTCTGGTAGTGATCTATTCCATGAATTTTTAACTTTTCCCAGTATATGTGTATTTATAACATAATAATAGCTTTGTTGAAGTAAAAATTACAATAAAATGCTCAGATTTAAAATGGAAAATTTGAGGGGCCGGCCTGGGTGGCGCACTGGATAGTGCGCCGCTTGGGAAGCGCGGCGGCGCTCCCATCCGAGGGTTCGGATCCCACATACAGACCGGATCCCACGTACAGACCGGCTCCCGCTCACTGGCTGAGCGAGGCACGGGAGCAACGCCGAGGCTTGCGATCCCGTTGCCGGTCCCCGGTCCGGTACGGGGGCAACACTGAGGGTTGCGATCCGTTGCTGGACACGGAAAAAAGACAAAAAAAAAAAAATAAATAAAATAAAATGGAAAATTTGATAAGTTTGGACATATGTATATACCTGTGAAACTATCTCCACAAAGAAAATAAACATTCATCACCTCCCAAATTTTCATCATGTCCCTTTGTGAACCATCCCTCTTACTCCCCACCCCCACCCACAGACAACTACTGATCTACTTTGTCTATAGATTAGGTTGCATTTTCCTGAATTTTACATAAATGAAATCATACAGTACATACTCTCTTTATCTGTCTTGTTTCCCCAAACATATTTAAGATTCATCCATGTTGCTGCATGTATCAGTAGTTTATTATTTTTATTGCTGAATAATATTCCATGTGTGGATAACCTAGTTTTGGTTTATTAAAAACAAAGTTGCTGTGAACATTTACATAAATCTTCTTATGGGCATATGCTTTTATTTATTTTGGGTAAATATCTTGAAATGGAGGGGCTGGCTCATATGGCACGGGTTCCTCATTTTAAAGAACCACCAAGCTTCTTTTCTGAAGTTGTTATGCCATTTTGCATTCTTTCGGCAGTATATGAAAGTTCAAGTTACTGCATATCCTCACCAATATTTAGTATGTCCAATGTTTTTAATATTAGTCACTTTTATGGGTGCATAGTAGTGTTACTGTGGCTTTAATTTGAATTTACTCGATGACTAATGATGTTGAACTTTTGTGCACTTATCTGCCGTCAGATATCTTTGTGAAATGCCTGTTTAACTAATTGCACATTTAGAAAATTGGGTTATTTGCTTTGTTATTTTTAAGTTTCAAGAGTTCTTTATATATTCCAGATTCAGGTCAGCTATCACATACATGATTTGCAAATATTTATATCCTTGTCTGTGGTCTGTCTCTTTATTCTCTTAATAGTATCTTTTAAAGAGTAAAACTTAATTTTTTTATAAAGTCTATTTTATTATATTTTTATTTTATGGCTCTTACTTTTAGTGTCATATCAAGAAATCTTTGCCTAATTCAATTCCACAAAGATTTTCTCCTATGTTTTCTTCTGGAAGTTTTAGGTTTTATATTTAGGTCTGATCATTTTGAGTGAATTTTTTTTTTTTTTGTAAAGTTTGCTTTTTTTTTTTCTTTGCCTATAGATGTCCAATTTTCCATTGGTTGCAGAGACTATCCTTTCTCCTCTGAATTACCTTTTCTCCTGTGTCAAAAATCAATTGAATACCTATGTATCAGTCTATTTCTGGACTTTCTATTGGCTATGTTGTTCTATTTATCTATCTTTTTTATTTTTTTCTTTCTATATTTTAAAAATTTTTATTGAATCAAAATTGATTATACATATTTTGGGGGTTCAACGTTGAGATATATTGATCAAATCAATATTACCAGCATATATATTGTTACAAATGGTAATTATTCTTTATGCTACTACTGCACTGTCTTGACTACTATAACTGTAGTACATTTTGAAGTCAGGGAGTGTAAGCCTCCAACTTCATTGTTCTTCGAAGTTCTTTTGTCTATTTGGGTCCTTTGCATTTCCACGTAAGTCAGTTTGTCAATTTCTAAAAAGAAATAAAATTAAATTTTAAAAAGGCTGCTGGAATATTGATTGAGATTGCACATAATTTATAAATCAATTTGGGGATAATTAACTTCTTAACAATACTGCAACCTCTAATCCATGAACATAATATAAGGCTTTGTTTATTTATGTCTTCTTTCATTTCTCTTATCAATTCTTTATATTTTTCAGGGTATAAACCTTGGACATCTTTTATCAGATTTATACCCAAGTATTTAATAAATCTTGATGCTACTGCACATGCTATTGTTTTTTAGATTTCAGTCTCTTATTTTTCACATCTAGCACGTAAAAAATGGTATTTTTTTTTATGTTATCATTATGTAGGTTTTCAAAGCCATGTAGTTTTTATAGATGATCTTTATCAGACTGAAAAAAAAATTCTTTCTATGTGTTTGCTCAAAAATTTGGTCAGGAATGGACATTGGATGTTTTTTTTTTTTTAATTTTGGTGAGTTATTGAGATGATCATACTTTTAAAAATAAATAACCCAATACAGTGATTTACATTAATTTGATTTAAAAATGTTAAACTGCCTTTCATTTCTGGAATGAACCCCACTTTGTCATGATGCATTATCCTTTTAAAACACTTTTATTTATTTATTTTTTAATTGACATGTATTGATTGTGCATATTTATGGAATACAGAGTTATATTTCAATTCGTGTATGCAATGCACATGATGATCAAATCAGGGTAATTAGCATGTTCATCATCACAAAAATTTATCATTTCTTTGTGATGACAGCATTTGAGCTTCTCTCTTCTAGCCATTTGAGAACATGCAATAAATTATTGTTAATTATAAATACTACCACCACTGTATTATACTTTTCATATATTGTTGATTTCAATTTGCTGAAATTATATTTAGAATTTTTGCATCTATGTTAGTGAAAAATATTGGGTTTTTTTTGTTGTTGTTGTTGTTGTTTTTTGCTTAAAATGCCTTCACCTGGTTTTGGTATCAGACTACCAAATGCTGGCCTTATAGAATGTGTTAAAAAGTATTTCTTACCCTCCAATTTTCTGAAAAGGTTTGTATAAAACTAGTCTGATTTCTTTCTTTGTCTGATAGAATTCACCAGTGAAGCCAGCTGAGCCTAGAGCTTCCTGTTGGTATGGTTTTTAACAACAAATTTAATTGTTTTAGTAGATATAGGGCTATTCAGTTATTTTTTGTTCTTGTTCATCTTATTTGTTGAATTTATTAGCACAGAGCTGTCTATAATATTAATTTATCATCATTTACTATCTCGAGAATCTCTATTTAATGTCACCTCTTTCATTCCTGATATGTGCAGTTTGTATCTTCCCTCTTTTTTCCTGATTTGACTTGCAGAAGTTTAGCATTTAATCTTTTTAAAGAACCAGCTTTTGGTTTCTTTGAATTTTCTTCTAATGTTTGTGTTTTGTATTTTATTGACTTCTGCTGTGATCTTTATTTTCTCTTTTCTGCTTTCTTTGGGCTTCATTTGCTCTTATTTTTCAATTTCTTAAAATGGGAGCTGAGGTTGTTGATTTGAGACTTTTCTTTTTTTTGGTGCTACAAATTTCTGTCTAACTATTACTTTATGTGCATCTCACCATTTTGATAAGTTGTGTTTTCCTTTTCTTAGTTCAAAACATTTCTTAGCCTCCAGTTTGATTTATTCTTTGACCCATGGGCTATTTGGAAAGGTGTTATTTAATTTCCAAATATTTGGAAATTTTCCAGAGTTTTCTATAATTGATTTCTAATTTAATTGCAATGTGGTTGTCACAGAACACATTTTTTTTTTTTTTTTAAAGACGACTGGTAAGGGGATCTTAACTCTTGACTTGGTGTTGTCAGCACCACACTTTCCCAAGTGAGCTAACTGGCCATCCCTATATAGGGATCCAAACCCATGGCCTTGGTGTTCTCAGCACTACACATGGCAAACATTCAGCCATCACTATTCAGGCAGAACTGGGAAAGGGCACCCTGACCTATGTCTGTGCTTCTATACTTGCCTAGGTGTGTTACCTCTGCCAGAGCCTCACCATGTCTACACACCTCCATGTGTCTGAAGGATCAGGGCAAGCTTTTCTGGTAATGCCAGCCAAGGAAAAAACAGCTGGCAAATGTGGAAAGAATGGTACCAGGCACCTGGCCCACTTAGATCAGCTTTCTGTGCCAACTTCACATTTCACATCGAGGCCTACATTGAGGGTAGGGAATGACTGTATCTTCTGTCCTCTTCCAAAGCAAGTCTGTAGGTGCCAGGTTCATAATGGTCATTTGCTGGGCTATCTTGTCCACAGCACCTGCAGCTCAAACAACTAAATCTAGAAGTGTGTCAGCAACACACTTTTTATGACTTGAATCTTTTTAAATTGATTGAGACTTTTTTCAAGGCCAAGAATATGGCCTATTTTGGTAAATGTTCCATTTTTACTTGAGAAAAATTTGTATTCTGCTGTTCCTGAGTGGAGTGTTCAAAAATGTCAGTTAAGTCGAGGCAGTCAATTGTGTTTATCAATTCTTCTATATCCTCACTGATTTTCTGTCTACTTGTTGTAGTAATTATTGAGAAAGGGATGTTGAAATTTTAAACTCTAACTGTGGATTTGTCTATTTCCTCTTGCAGTTCTATCAGTTTTTCAGCTCTGCTATTAGGTACATAAACATTTAATATTGTTAACTCCACTTGATGAACTGGCTCATTTATCACTGTGAAATGATCCTCTTCGTTCTTGTAATATTCTTTGCTCTGAAATCTTCCTGGTCTGCTATAAATGAAGTTACTCTGGCTTTCATTTTTCTTCTTTCCATTTAGTGTTAGCATGCTCTATCTTTTCCATACTTTTACTTTAACCTGCTTATGTTTTTATATTAAACTGGTTTCTTTTAAGCAGCATATGGTTGGGTCTTGCTTTTTAATTTAATCTGGCAATGTCGCCTTTTAATTGAGGTGTTTAGACTACTTACATTTAATGTGTATTGAGATGACTGGGTTTAAATATACTATTTTGCTATTTTATTTTTATTTATCCTATCTTTACTTTATCCCCCCCCCCTTTGTTTTATGCCTTCTTTTGGATTACATGAGTATTTTTTTTTTTTTTGACCAGGAAGGGGATCGCAACCCTCAGCACGGTGTGGTCTGCACCACGCTCAGCCAGTGAGCGCACTGGCCATTCCTATATAGGATCTGAACCCGCAGCCTCGGAGCTACCAGCACCACACTCTCCCAAGTGAGCCACGGGGCTGGCCCAGCAATTTTTTTATTAAAATTTCGTTTTATTATACCCTTTGTTGGCAAATTAGCTATAACTCCCTCTTTTTTTATTTTAATGGCTGCTTTAGGGTTTACTGTAGTCACCTTAAATGTATTCTGGTCTTTCTTCAAATGAGATTATACCATTTTACATCAAGTATTTGAACCTTACAAGAGTATACTTCCATTTCTCCCCTCCTGGCCTTTGTGCTATATTATTGTATATTTAACTTCTACATATGGTATAAACCCCACAACATATTGTTAATATTTTTGCTTTAAAAAGTCCATTATCTTTACGGAGACTTAAATAATGATAAAAGTGTTTTTATATTTACCCCGTCATTACTGTTTTCCCTGTTCAGAACCGCTCCTGCTCAACAATACATTCAAAGCAATCACAGTAGGAGCATATCTTAAAAATTATGGTTAGAGTGTTCTCTTCTTGCTGTAGCCAAAGTTGGTTTATCTTGCCTTATTGTTAATGAAGCTGGGGAACAGCTGGCTATTAAAAGGAAATTGAGGGTCATTAATAATTCAGCATTGTGGATGCAGTAAAAGGACATCATCCCTCCTTAAAATAACTGCACTCCTCACAATTTGCTGAACCATTTTGTATCTCCTCTATTTGCTAAAATATGTGCACCTGTAATAACTTTTATCTTTCCTTCAGCATTTGAGTGTTAGAACTTCCAAAACGAGGAACAAAATAATTTGGATACTCATCAACCCCTGAGCTCTTGGCATTGCCATTATACCCTAGGAGTGCCAAGATCTTGGCAACTTCTAGATTTAGTTGTTTGAGCTGCAGGTGCTGTGGACAAGACAGCCCAGCAAATGACCATTATGAACCTGGCACCTACAGACTTGCTTTGGAAGAGGACAGAAGATACAGTCATTCCCTACCCTCAACATACGCCTTGATGTGAAATGTGAAGTTGGCACAGAAAGCTGATCTAAGTGGGCCAGGTGCCTGGTACCATTCTTTCCACATTTACCAGCTGTTTTTTCCTTGGCTGGCATTACCAGAAAAGCTTGCCCCGATCCCTCAGACACATGGAGGTGTGTAGACATGGTGAGGCTCTGGCAGAAGTAACTCAGCTAGGCAAGTATAGAAGCACAGACATAGGTCAGGGTGCCCTTTCCCAGTTCTGCCTGAACAATGATGGCTGAATGCCATGTGAGCCACAAGGCTTCTGGCTGACAATTCTAATTCCATAGTTTCTGAAAAGGACACATATAACCATATAGACACTGTAATAAGGAGTATAGTTTAGGCTAAAGCTGAGGAAGAAGATACACCAAACCCAATTAACATTTACTGATCAGCACAAGGCATTGTGCCAGAGGCTAAGTGTAGTTCATAGAAGTATAATTCATGTCCTGGTCCTCCACTTATTAAAATCTGGTCGGAAAGACAGGATATAATGATCACAAGATAAATGATGATAAAAGAAATAACTTAAGAGGCAACATATTCACTGCCAAATGAAGATGGTAGATGGTGAATTTATGGAGAGAGAGCAAATACAGACTAGCTACAGTTTGGTGGGTTTAAGAAGGCAGAGATAGGCTGACTTTTACATGGAATAAGGCCTTCAGAAGTGATCAGTTAGTACACAAATAGTGAACAAATCTGAAGAACATAAAACCATCTACTTAGGACCAGAAACCAAGTGTTTGGGGCAGCAGGAGGCCTAGGAGGAAGCTTAGCATCACTATATTGGTTTTGGTAACTGAGACACAACAGGGGTAAAACAAAGGTGGAAAACATGGGCTCTGAAGTTCCATCATTTACTGGCTGGTATAACCTTGAGCAAGTTATTTCACTCTCTAAATCTCAGTTTATTCATCTGCAAAATAGGAAGAAAAATATTACTAGATTCATTCAAAGGAATGTTATAAGGATTAAATGAATTAATACATAGTAATTAAGTATACAAGTGTCAGACACAGAGTAAATATTCTAAAAATATTAGCTAATAGTGGTTGTGTTAATGCTAGTAAAGTTTGTTGGAAACATACCTTAAAATAAAGTCTGTGACCTGCAAGATCTTAACAGTATCCTCTTTTCACATAAGGCACCTGAAGCTGAAAGATTCTACAACTAGCTAGTGGCAGGGCCTGCGGGCAGACTCAGGTGTTCTGACTTCCTGTCTGTGCCCTTCCTACCATGCCATGACACAGCCTATACTAACAAAGCCAGGATTGGGTGGATGAGGCCAATTAGGGGCTGAATTGGGCAGATTTGAACTATTTTTTACCTTAATTTGTTATTATCCTTTTAATTCAGAGTAAACTGTGATACTTTGTTCAGCGTTCTTTATGTGGTTGCCTGCCAGCATCTGATAGCCAGCTGGAGGGGCGGCCCCAGAAGTGTGGCATTTGACAGTGAAACTGCTAGCACATCCCACAAGTTCTGGCAGTCAGCCACAGCTTGGCCTGGGCCAAGCACTCCCTGGCCAGGTTTCAGGCCAGCAGAAAGTGATTCATTTTTGTTGTGCATTTGAAGAAAGCAGGAGAATCGTAGGGCTTTAATGAGCATATTTAATTGGTTTTTTTCCTCAGGAGAAGAGAACATGTCCTCTTGATGTCTGTCATATGAAGAGGGAAGATGAGAATCCTAATGACCCAAGCACAGCAGGGCTCCATTTCAACCACTGAAAACTTAGCTGTGGGGAAGCTCCAAGATGTCAGAAGAGATACTTCCAGTAGGGAGGTTGCCTGAGAAAGAGGGGCTCCATCTCTACAGAAAGCTGGGGAGGGAAGTGTGATTAGAATATTTTTCTTTGGAGCTAGGATGGATTACTTGTGTTTGACGAGGTTTTGCGAGTGATCCACACCATTACGGAGGCCCCTTTCTTCGTTGTATACCATAGCTTTCTTGGCTTGGTTCAGTAGGCCTGGATGAAGAGAAACTGCAGATCTAATACAATTCAAATCCACAAATGTGCGTTGGGTGTGTACTTCACACAAGGCAAAGAAAGTGTGTGAAAATACTGTATAAAGGTGAAGTTGACATGGTTCCTGCCTTCCACAAACACACAATCTACTTGGAGAAGCATGTAGTGAAATGTAGTACACACCTCTTGGGGCAACTGCTGTTCTCACAATGATTCCCTACTCTCTGCGTATAGCTCCAACGCACAGAGGAGGGAGATCTCCAGTGGACCTGTGCTATGTGGGTAACCTTCTAACTCTCACAATGGCAAATTGGTCCAAGGGTAGACACTGGACACAAGCTGGGCTGATCTATTTACTCTCCCCCCACCCTTAAAACTAAGAACAAAAGAAACAGAGAAACAGAGACTAGGAATCATTGGAGTCACATTACATCAACGGCAGTACTCTGGGGAAAAGATCCATGAACACCAAAAGTGTCTTTCCTTTCCACAGTTAACACTTCCTTCAGTACTGGAAGACATGTAGCATCTTTCCCAATACTTGTCCTTTGTCACCCACATCTAAAGAGGTCTGGTTCATATAAGTGATATGATTTGAGAGCAATCAGTTGAAAATTGTGGAAATAACCAGAGAGAGGGGAGAATGAACAGCCAATATCTCCAAATGCTTCTAACAAATATAAAGGGAGGCTATAATACATCTAAGTATCCTCACAGGGCAGATCTCAGAAATACCAAAGACGTCATGTGTTGAGAAATCTCCTGGTATTTACTAACAATATGGTGGAGTAAAATGAATTCTAACTACTGAATTTTACTATTGATAACCTGGGTGACTGTGGACATGTTGCTTCCCCTCTCTAGGTCTTAGTTTCAATATATGTAAAATATAGAGGATGAGCCTAATAATTCCCAAGAACTCTTCAAACCCTATGACTATTGGCTAGTAGAAATGGTAGATGGTGATATTCATCAACACAAGCTATAGTAAAAATAGTTCCAATGCTCCAAAGGATGTAGAAAAGATAAAGGAAAGTTCAAAATGAATGTATACAAAACAGATTTAACAGTTAATGGATGCATTTGCCATAGATATTCTCCAAGTAAAGCTCAATGGGAGAAAACTAATGTATATAAAAACATATTTTGATGTATACTTGATATGTCTTCATTAAAGAAAAGTTTAAAGTTAAAATCAATAAACATTTATGCAGCACACACCATGTACTCACTACTGTGTTATGCACAAGAGATGGACTAAGACAGAGTTCCTACTCTCAGTTAGATGTTTTCTGTTGTTAGTTCTTTCAACAGGTTATTTCATTCATCTCTTTTCGGTATATGTGCCTGATAGTTTTTCACCTGAAGAGAGCATTGCCAGAAATGATTACTGATGGTAATATTAATAATAGCTAAATATTTTCAGTGCTTACTGTTAGTCACCGTACTAAGTGCTGGCTTCCACTATCTCATTTAATTCTCTCAATACTGTAAGGGTGGAACTATTATTATCCACATTTTATGAATGAGGAAATTGAGGCTTAGAGAATACTTTGACCAAAGTTACACTTGCCTGCCTTCAACTTCCATGGCCTTAATATACTACAGCAAATTATTTCAGTATAATACCTTTATCATACTTAATATTTACTATGTACTTTACTATATGTGAGAAGCTGGGCTGAGATTTTATAATTTAAGTAACATTTTGGAACCTGGGTAGGAAGATGGATTTTAGACTCATGATTCTTCAGAACTTTCTAACCATTGAAACTATCCCAAACTGAAAAGGATTGACTTAAAAGGTTATGAGTTCCTTGCCAATTGGACGTGTTCCCCCTAAGTCAGATGATACTCAGAGGAGAAGCTTTTTTTTTTTTTCCTTTTTTGTCTTTTTTCGTGTCCGGCAACGGATCGCAACCCTCAGTGTCGCGCCCGTACCGGACTGGGACCGGCAACGGGATCGCAACCCTCGGTGTCGTGCCCGCATCTCGCTCAGCCAGTGAGCGGGAACCGGTCTGTATGTGGGATCTGAACCCTCGGCGGGAGCGCCACCGCGCTCCCAAGCGGCGCACTGTAGCAGTGCGCCACCGGGCCGGCCCCAAATGTGACCTTATTTTGAAAATAAGCTTATTTCAGATGTAATTAGTAAAGTTAAAATGACTGGAGTAGGGTGGGCTCCTAAGCCAATGTGACTAGTATCCTCATAAGTGATGATGTGAAGAGACACAGTGAAAACGCCACATGAATGGAAGCAGAAATTGGAGTGTTGCATCTGCAGGCCAAGGAATGCCATGGTTTGTCAGCCATCACCAGAGTCTAGGAGAGAGGCATGGAACAGATTCTGCCTCAGAATCCTAAGAAGGAACCACCCTTGCTGACACCTTGATTTCTCACTTCTAGCCTTCAGAACAGAATAAATTTCTGTTGCTTTAAGCCACCCAGTTTGTGGTTCTTTGTGATGGTAGCCCTAGGAAATTAATGCAGTGGGATTCTGAGATGATTTTTGTGTTCCAAAATGTGGAAAGAGAAATGGAACACATGATTTATTAAGGCAATCTTCAATTAAGTTATGACTAAGCTATAGAACAGTTCTACCTTATCTGTGGTTTCAGTTTCCTCTGGTCAATGCTGGTCTGAAAATATTCAATGAAAAATTCCAGAAATAAACAATTTGTAAGTTTTCAGTTGTGTGCTGTTCTGAGTAGCATGATGAAATCTCACGCCGTCCTGTTCATCCTGCACTGGAAGTGAATTATCCCTTTCCAGTCCAGTGGGTCCACACTGTATCCACTACCCGCACATTGGTCACTCAGTAGATGTCTTAGTTATCAGACTGACTGTCTCATACCACAGTGCTTGTGTTCAAGTAACCCTTATTTGACTTAATAATGGCCCCAAAGCTCAAAAGTAGTGATGCTGGGAATTTGGATATGCCAAAGAGAAGCCATTAAGTGCTTTCTTCAAGTGAACAGGTAAGGTGAAAGTTCCCACTTAATAAGGAAAAAAAAAAAAAAAAATCCTATGCTGAAGTTGCTAAGGTCTACAGTAAGTTCATTCTTAGCATGTCAAAATGATCACCAGGTACAATCACCTTATTTATATATCGTGAAATTAAGAAAAAGTGCAGGGCCGGCCCGGTGGCGCACTGGATAGTGCACTGCTTGGGAGCGCGGCGGCGCTCCCCCAAGGGTTCGGATCCCATGTGGAGGCCGGTTCCCGCTCACTGGCTGAGCGTGGTGTGGGCGCGACACCGAGGGTTGCGATCCCGTTACCGGTCAGTAAAAAAAAAAAAAAGAAAAAGTGCAGAAAGTTACTTTTCCAAGGACACGTGGATATAGCAACAGAGCTGGGACTGGAGTGAGGGACTGAGTTCACTTCACCACAGGGCTCTTCAATATTCTCATGCTCATCGGTCAAGTTCCATTCTGCTGTGGCTGAGTCTGGGCTGTGGAGCTGGGCAGTGAGTTGCCTACATGAGCACTAAGAGGAGATGGGAAGTGACAAGTGTCTCAGTCCCTAGGCTCAGAGCTGGACTGATAATGCAGTTAATTAGGGGTGATTTTCCAGGGGCTTTTGAAGCTCCATGCTGTGCCTTTCACCCATCAGTGTAGGGTAAGGCAGGGCCTGAAGCAATGAATTGCTGATGCAGCAGGAGTTCTTGTTTAAGTGCTTTAGGGTCACAGCTGAGGTGTGAATGGAATCTCCAAGCATGGAGATTTGTTTTCTTCTGAAAGAGAATGAGGAAGAGGTTTGCACATGCATCTAGTAGAAGAAGGAATGGGGAGAAAGGATGGGATTACAGGTAGAAGCTGACGGAACTAAAGTTCCTAAAGTTCTCCAGGAGACAATGAACTGAATCGTTCCTTCTCTAAACGCAAGTGATGTGGTGCTGTTTCCTCAGCCTCTACGAGGATCCCATTATCCCCTTAACTATCTAGCAGCTTGAGAATACAGATTTGGGAACCCTGAGAGAAAAACGCAAGTGATGTGGTGCTGTTTCCTCAGCCTCTACGAGAATCCCATTATCCCCTTAACTATCTAGCAGCTTGAGAATACAGATTTGGGAACCCTGAGAGAAAGAGATTAGAAATCTTGGTCAAGGATCAAGGCAGCTGTTGCAGAGGGAGGTACCACATGACCCCAAAGGACTTTGTGGGCAGCAGACTACATTGACAGGAATGTAAAAGTTCACCTAAGATACCCATTTGGGGATGGTGATGGGGAGGGAGGATTTTGCAGGGGGGTAGGTTTCTGCATTATGCTGATGGTGTGCAAGAGCCTGAGAAATGTGGGTTATTAAGGTTAAGAAATAGTGAAAAACATGAGATAACATAGGACAGGAGGCACAAATCCTCCCTCTGTCCACCTTTCTCAATTACCCAAGGCTGCTCCTAGGAACTTCTTTTTGTGACTCTCCTTGATGTTTATTGATTTTTAAATTTGTAATTAAATGGCTATGCAGAGGAAAAGTACATGATATGATTTGCCATCAACTCTAAGCCTTTTGGTTTATGATCTTCTTGCTTTTAAACATTTTAAAATTGCATTTCCTTGCTATCTACAAATTGTGAGTCTCTGTGATAGATACTGTGGAGCACATAGCCGTGAATAAGATAAGGTCCCTGGGCTGCAGGAGCAAACAACACTAGAAATGGAAGAGAAGACATATTTGCAGCTGCTGCCGTAGAAGGCTGTTTGTGGTAAATGGCTTGAGTGATACCAAAAAAGCAATTTAGGAATTGAGGCAGAAGGAAGCATATTTTGCAGGTGTCAGCGAGGCTGGCTTGATGGAAGAGCTGACATTTTTCTTAGACTTATATCCATCCAAGTGTACAAGCAGTATAATTTATCTCCATTGCAAGAAAAATATTTTAATTACATTATGTGCACACAAGTCTCTAATAACAGCAGAATGTTTATTTCTATGACATTTGTTCAATTAACCCTAAAAAATATACTGATTATCTTCTGACTTGAGCACTTCTTGGTAGACTGATGTCAGGCAGCATGCCCCTACAAGGTCCCAAGTCATCAACACCAAGTTCAGTTCACTGGGGGCCATTCCATGTAGAGTGGTTGAGATTTGAGGAGGCCCAATAAATAGCATCCCTCTTGTCACTTGGATTCTGAATCAAGGGGAAAATAAGGCTTAAGAGTAAGGCAGAGAGGCCAACATATTATTTATATTACCAATGGGGATGATATTGGAGAACGTAGTTTCTGTTTATGGATTTAATAATGAACTCTCTGACTTACTCTAAATTCCCCAGATCCATCCATTCTTACTTCTACAACTAGAGAGAGATACACATGTATTCTTTGTAAATAGATGAGCTGCATACATCTTACCTGCAAAACCCACACATTACAGCCACACATGTATTTAATAAATAAAATATACACATATGCAACAAAACTTGTCAACATCTCTAAGAGCCAGATAGCCCAACCTATCAGGAAACCTGGGTTCAGCCTCAATCAGCCATGCAATTTTGCTAAGGTACTTCAACCTCTCCAGTCTTTGCTTCCAACTTCTGTACAATGAGAGAGTAGAATTTCTTTTTGAGGTCTTACTTACTGGTAGTACTTACTTGTTTAAACACTAAGGTACTTCAACCTCTCCAGTCTTTGCTTCCAACTTCTGTAAAATGAGAGAGTAGAATTTCTTTTTGAGGTCTTACTTACTGGTAGTACTTACTTGTTTAAACATTATTTAAAACATTAAAATTATGCATTATACATTTTTCTCATAAAAACGAGAATACAATATTCCAGCAATGCTCAAATAGGATAAAGAGCCCAAATCTTACCCCTTATGCCACCTCTTTTCCCCAGTTGTAATTTTATGGAGCCCCATCTTAATGGATTTGCTCACCTATGTGTGCAGCATTGTATAATAACACTTTTTTCATATAGGTGAGATTATATTATATATAATTCTATAATTTGACTTTTTTCACTTCACCATATAGCTTTGTGATCTTATTTCACAACATGGGATCTCTTCATCCACTGCGGGTGAAGATTTTTTGCTATGAATGTAGTGTAGTTTATGAAGCACTCTTTTTTGTAAATAGTTAGGTTGATCTAATATTGCTATCACAGTCATTGCTACAATAAATATCTTAGTACCTCTTTGTACATACATGCCTTTTTGAACATGTATGTCAGAGAGATACCTAGAAGTGGAATTTTTGCTCCAAGGTGTACACATTTAAATATAGATAGATGACTGAATGGGTGGGATTTCAGAAGTGGTAATTGAAACTCACTACCTACTTTGCATTTCATACCCATCAAAACTGCTCCTTAACATTTCTACTTGAATGTTTTATTGATATTTCAAAGTAGTGTCCAAACTACAACTCCCCTTTTCCTGTCTGAACCTATCTCATGCCCAACCTTCCTCACTTCATGAAATGGTGCCACCGTCATCTCAGTTCTCAAGTTCCTAACCCTACGTCTTCCTGTATTTCTAACAATTTTTTATCCTTCAAGACCAATCCTCCCACAAGAATTGTTGTTTCTACCTTCAAAGAATAATTATAGTCTATTTATTTTCTTCAATCTCCATCTTTATCACCTTAGTCCAAGCCACCATCCTCTCTCACCTGGTCTATGGCAATAATTTCCTAGACAGATCTTCCTGCTTCTATTTTTTTCCCAATGAAAATGCTTTCTCTGTTCTGTTACCAGAGTAGTATTTAAAAAGTATAAATTTAATCGTATTACTCCTGTGCTTTGAATTCTTCAGTGACTTCCCATTTCATTAAAAATAAAATGTAAACTTCTTTCATGGTCTTGCAGATACTACGTGACTATACCCTACCTCTTCAACCCCTTCAGCCTCACTGGGGACAACCTGCTTGTTTCATTTTGGTCATTTCTGTTTCCGTTCAATTGCTTAAACTTACCGTTCCATTTCTGCTTCAGAGCCTTCACATTTTCTCTCCCCCTGCCCGGGAAGCTCTTTTCCTGTTCTTTGCAGGCAGGATTCTTTTTATTCTTTAGTTCTCAGTTTAAAGTTATCTCTTCAGAGATGTCTCTTCTCACCTTCCTATCTCTGTCAAGTAGCCCTGCATCTCTGCCCCAGCTACTCTCTATCATGTTGCTCAGTTGATTTCCTTCTTAGTTCTTATCGAAACCCGAATTATCTTCTTTAATTACTATTTTACTTGTTTATTATCTGTTTCCCCCACTTACAGATAAGTTCAATACAGGGACTCTATCTTTTTCTCTGTTCTGGCATATAGTAGATGCTCAACAAACAGATGCTGACTGAGTGAAAGAAGTCTTCCCAGCGGAGGTAGGACCTGCTGTGGGAAAGGCCCAGAGGAAAAAAAGAGCACTGGGCAAGATCAGGACCAGAGAGAACTGAGGGTAATTGAGTAAAGAGAGCTGGGCAGCAGACAGTGAGAAAAAGGCTGAAAGGAAAGTCCTGTATGGTGGCAAAGGGTCTACAATGAGTTTATCTTCTGGGTTCTAAGACCTCTCTACCTTGGTTCCTCATCACATGATATTGTACTGCCAGCAGCAAAAAACTCATGCACGAGGAGCAGCTCCATGTGTCCTGGATTTGAAACTTGGTCTAGCATTTCACTTTTTGAAAGTAGTTCTTGGCACTCCTACTTTATATTTCACTTTCAAGAAGGCTCAGTATCTCTTTATTTATTTTAATTGGCTATGAATATTCATGAGATACAAAGCCGATTGTCCCCCCTTTGCCCTAGATGTGAAGGCCAGATCCATACTGGCAGCATGCACATTACCAATAATTGTGATTGTACCCTATGTCCACCACCCAATTATCCCCAGCCTTCCTCCCCCTCCCCCTTTCCCGCACTCCACTTTGTATCACTAGGTATGTTCTTTCCCTCTGCAAGTCTGACACACCACTGTGGTCTTTCTTTCTTTCCTTCTTTTTCTCTTAGCTCCCTCCCACTTATGAGTGAGTATATGTGATATTTATCCATCCGTGCTTTGCTTATTTCACTCAACATAAGTTTCTCCAGGCTCATCCATGTTGTTGCAAGTGGGAGAATTTCATTTTTTTAATGGCAGAGTAGTATCTTATTTCACTCAACATAAGTTTCTCCAGGCTCATCCATGTTGTTGCAAGTGGGAGAATTTCATTTTTTTAATGGCAGAGTAGTATTCCATGGTGTATATATACCATAGTTTCTTTATCCGATCATCCATTGATGGACATTTAGCTTGATTTCATATCTTGGCTATTGTAAACAGAGTTGCAATGAACATGGGAGTACAGGTATCTCTTTGACATGATGATTTCCATTCCTCTGGGTATATACACAGCAGTGGGATTGCTGGATCTTATGGAAGATCTATCTGTAGTTGTTTGAAAAACCTCCAAACTGTTTTCCATAGTGGTTGTACTAATTTACAGTCCCACCAACAGTGTAGGAGTGTTCCCTTCTCTCCACACCCTTGCCAGTATTTGTTACTCACTGTCCTTTTGATCATAGCCAGTCTAACTGGGGTGAGGTGGTATCTCAGTGTGGTTTTAATTTGCATTTCCCTGATGACTAGTGATGTTGAGCATTTTTGCATGTACCTGTTGGCCATTTGTATATCTTCCTTTAAAAAATGTCTATTCAGCTCCTTTGCCCATTTTTTAATTGGGTTATTTGTTTTTTACTGTGTAATTGCTCAAGTTTCTTGCATATTATGGATAATCCATTGCTGGATGCATAGTTAGCAAAGTTTTTTCCCCACTCTGTAGGTTGTCGTTTTACTCTGCTGATTGTTTCCTTTGCTGTGCAGAAGCTTTTTAGTTTGGTATAGTCCCATTTGTTTATTTTTTCTTTTACTGCTTGCGCTTTTGGGCTCATGTTCATAAAGTCTATGCCCAGACCTAGTTCCTGAAGTGTTTCACTTGTATTTTCCCTTAGTAATTTTACACTTTCAGGTCTTATACTTAACTGTTTAATTCATTTTCAGTTGATTTTAGTATTTGGTGAGAGGTGCATATCTAGTTTCATTCTTCTGCATATGGAAATCCAATTTTCCCAGCAGCACTTACTGAAGAGGCAGTCTTTTCCCCAATGTAGATTTTTGTTGCCTTTGTCTAATATCAGATGGCTGTAAGCCTGAGGAGTGATTTCTGGGTTCTCGATTCTGCTCTACTGGTCTGCATGTTTATTTTTATGCCAGTACCAAGCTGTTTTGGTTACTGTAGTTTGTAGTATAATTTAAAGTCAGGTAGTGTTATGACTCCAGCTTTATTTTTTTTTTTTGCTCAGTGTTGCTTTGGCTATTCGGGGTCTTTTGTTGTTCCATATGAAAGTTAAGATTGGTTTTTCCATTTCTGTGAAGAATGTCATTGGTATTTTGATGGGGATTGCATTGAATCTGTAAATCACTTTGGGTAGTAGAGACATTTTCACAATGTTAATTCTTCCAATCTAAGAGCATGGAATATTTTTCCATCTTTTTATGTCTTCTTTAATTTCTTTCAGAAGTGGCTTGTAGTTCTCATTGTAAGGATCTTTCATCTCCTTGGTTAAATTGATTCTGAGGTATTTTATTTTTCTTGTGACTATTGTAAATGGGCTTACTTTATTTCTCTTTCTGTTAGTTCATTATTTGAATATATGAATGCAACTGATTTGGGGGCATTTATTTTGGATCCTGCAATGCTACTGAAATTATTAACCAGCTCTAGGAGTGTTTTCATAGAGTCTTTAGTTTTTTCTATATATAGTATCATGTCATCTGCAAATAGGGACAGTTTTCCTTTATCTTTTCCAATCTGGATGCCCTTTATTTTTTTCTCTTGCTTGATTGCTCTGGCTAGTACCTCCAGTACTATGTTAAAAAGAAGTGGTGAGAGTGGGCATTCTTGTCTTGTTCCTGTTGTTAAGGGAAAACCCCACAATTTTTCCCTGTTCAGGATGATACTGGTGGTGGGCTTGTCATAAATGGCTTTTATTGTGTTGAGATACTTTCCTTCTATACCTAATTTGTTTAGAGTCTTTATCATGAAGGGGTGTTGAATTTTGTCAAATGCTTTTTCAACATCTCTTGAGATAATCGTATGGTCTTTGTCCTTGAGTTTGTTGATGTGATGTGTCATGTTTATTGACTTTCATATGTTGAACCATCCTTGCATCACTGGGATGAATCCCACTTGATCATAGTGTATAATTTTTTTAATGTGTTGCTGTATTCTGATTGCTAATATTTTACTGAAGATTTTTGCATCTATATTCATCAAAGATATTGGCTTGTAATTTTCTTTTTTTGTTGTGTCTTTGGTTTTGGTGTCAGAGTTATGTTGGCCTTATAGAATGAGTTTGGGAGAGTGTCTTCCATTTCAATTGTTTGGACTAGTTTGAGGAGAATTGGTATTAATACCTCCTTAAAAGTTTGATAGAATTCTGCTGTAAAGCCATCTGGACCTGGACTTTTCTTTTTGGAAGATTCCTAATTACCAATTCAATCTCTTTGCTTGTTATTTGTCTGTTCAGGTTTTCTTCTCTTCTTGGTTCAGCCTGGGTAGTTTATATTTGTCTGGAAACTTATCCATACCTTACAGGTTTTCATATTTGTTTTCATACAGTTGTTTATAATAGTCTCTAATGATTCTTTATATTTCCGTGGTATTGGTTGTAATGTCTCCTTTTTCACTTCTGATTTTTTTTTTATTTGTGTCTTCTCTCTTCTTTTTTTGTTGACCTAGCTAATGGTTTGTCTATTTTATTTATCTTCTCAAAAAACCAAACTTTTTTTTTGCTGATCTTTTCTGTTATTTTTGGGGTCTCTGTTTCATTTAGTTCTGTTCTGATGTTAATTATTTCTTTCCATCTACTACATTTAGGATTGGATTGTTGTTGTTTTTCAAGTTCTTTGAGGCATAGTGTTAGGTCTTCTATGTGAAGTCTTTCCATTCTTTTGATGTAAGCATTTATTGCAATACATTTGCCTCTTAGTACTGTTTTTGCAGTAACCGACAGGTTTTGGTATGATGTATCTTCATTTTCATTAGTTTCAAGAAATTTGTAAATTTCCTGTTTAATTTCTTTTTCAACTCATAGGTAATTCAGTAGCCTATTGTTTAGTTTCCATGCATTTATATAGATTCCAGAGTTTTGCTTATTATTAGTTTCCAGTTTTATTCCATTGTGGTCTGAAAAGATACTTGGAATCATTTCAATTTTAAAAAATTTGCTGAGACTAGATTTGTGACTTAATATGTGGTCTTTCCTGGAGAATGTTCTATGAGCTGATGAGAAGAAAGTATATTCTTTAGTTGTTGGGTGAAATATTCTGTATATTTCTGCCAGGTCCTGTTGGTCTAAGGTGTAGATTAAATCCTGTGTCTCTTTGTTGATTTGTTGCCTGGAAGATCTGTCCCATACTGACAGAGGGGTGTTCAGGTCACCCACTATTAACGTATTAGGGCCTATTTCTTTCTTTAGGTCTAAGAGTGTTTGCTTTATATATCTGGGTGTTCCAGTATTGGGTACATATATACTTATGATTGTTTTGTCTTCTAGCTAAATAGATCATTTTATCATTATACAGTGGCCTTCTTTGTCTCTTTTTGTTTTTTGGTTTAAAGTCTGTTTTGTCCAATATA
The DNA here is from genome assembly GCF_000696425.1 of Galeopterus variegatus. NCBI lineage: Eukaryota > Metazoa > Chordata > Mammalia > Dermoptera > Cynocephalidae > Galeopterus > Galeopterus variegatus. The sequence continues at coordinate 214,611 of NW_007727083.1, read as the reverse complement.
AGAATAGTTACTTCTGGTCATTTTTGGTTTCCATTTGCATGGTATATCTTTTTCCATCCCTTCACTTTTCATATGAGTGTGTCTCTACAGGTGAGGTGGGTTTCTTGAAGACAGCATATACTTGGTCTAGTTTTTTAATCCAATCAGTCTGTGTGTTTTGAATGTGGAGTTTAATCCATTTACATTTAGGGTAGTTATTGACAGGTATTGTTTAATTTCTGTCATTTAATTGCTTTTTGTTTAGATGATTTAAATATCTTTTGATCATTACTTCCCCTTTTATTTCCCTTCTTCAATGTTGGTTGGAAATTTAGGGTGGCATGATTTAGCTTCTTTCTCTTTCTTCCTGGAGCTTTTGTTTTAACAGTGGGTTTTGCTCTTGTGTATTTGTGATAGTGGTCATCATTATTCAGATTCCAGATGAAAGACTCCCTTGAGAATTTCTTGTAGGGCTGGTCATGTGGTGGTGAACTCCCACAACTTTTGTTTGTCTGGGAAATAGACTATTTCTCCCTCATTTCTGAAGGAGAGCTTTGCTGGGTAAAGAATTCTTGGCTGGCAATTTTTTCTTTTAGTATTTTGAATGTATCATTCCACTTTCTTCTGGACTGTCAGGTTTCAGTTGAGAAGTCTGCTGTTAGTCTGATGGGGGCTCCTCTGTAGGTGACTTGATGCTTTTTTCTTGCTTCTTTTAGAATTCTCTCTTTGTCTTGGAGTTTTGCAAATTTAAGTATAATGTGTCTTGGGGAGGATCTTTTTGGATTGAATCTGTTTGGGGACCTTTGAGCTTCCTGAATATGAAGGTCTGTATCTCTCCCTATACCTGAGAAGTTTTCTGTCATTATTTCCTTGAATAGGCTTTTCAATACCTTTTCCTTTCGCCTCCCCTTCTGGTATACCCATAATTTGGATGTTAGAGCACTTGAGGTTGTTGGCTATCTCTCTTAGATTTTCCTCATTATTTTAATTCTTGTTTCCTTTTTTTCTGCCTGCCTGGGTTATTTCAAAAAGAATATTTGAGATCTGAAATTTTTTCTTCTGCTTGCTCTACCCTGCTGCTCAGGCTCTCTGTTGTGTTTTTTATTTCTCTGAGTGAATCTCTCATTTCTAGGAGTTCTGCTACACTGTTTTTTAAGGTATTAATCTCTTTGCAAATTTCCTCCTTCATATTCTGGATATTTTTTCTTGTTTTCTTGTGTTCTCTAATTGAGTCTTCTTTTATCTCTTTGAGCTTTCTTAAGATCATTGCTTGGAATTCTTTTTCAGACATTTCGAGGATTCCCTGTTCCATGGAGTTTGAAATTTGAGCATTGGTATATTCCTTCACTGGTGTCCTATCTTCTTGTTTGTTTGTAGTTCTAGTATTTTTTCATTGATGTTTGGTCATCTGATAGAGGATTAGCTTCTTCTATTACTCTGAGGTTGGCTATGAGGATAAAGATTTCTTCCTCTATTTACAGGCTTTACTAGTGACTCTTCTTATATCAGGGTAGTCGAGTGAGCAGTAGGTTACCTGTAGAGTGGCCCCGTCTGCTACTGTGGTGGTGAATTGTCCTTGAGTGACAGTAAGTGTGGTAGTGACTATATAACACCACCTTGGGTCCTGTTCCAGAATCCATGGCCTTAGAATGAGCCCCAGCACCACACAGGCCTTGGCTCATCTTGGCAGGGCCTGCTGCAGCTGTGATCCTCTCCCTCTGGGTCTAAGGGGGAGTGGCCACCAGCACCATGTGGGTCTGGGCTCAACTTGGTGGGGGCCTGCTGTGGCTGTGGTCACTTCCGTCTGGGTCCAAGGTCAGTATCTCTTTAAATTCACAACTTGTTTTTCTATATTTGTCATAATTTGACTTCATTTGATTGCTTTGAGTTGGGAGAACTTAATAAAGTAGATTTTCAATAACCTGTGGTCCATTATCCATTTTCTCTAAGTCAGCAAAGGTATAGATTTCCCTAAAAATTAAAAAAAGAAAGTCCACAGTGTCTCTAGAACCATTAGATATGTGGTAATCTCATTAAATTTCGTAGTACAATTAGTTGCTTCTTTTTCTTAAGGGATATTCATATTCTCTTCAATTAAAGATATTTTTAGGTTTTCTGAAGTATGTAATTTCCTTTATAAAAGAGAGAGCTCTATTTCTTTTTGTTGCTTGAACAAAACCCATTTATCCCTTTCAGTGATTTCAGGTGTATGTTCCTTAGTTACTTGGAAATATAAGTGAAATTTAAAGATCAAGGAGTGATTTATTTACAGCACTGGTATCTCGCTGGGAAGGTGTTGAGGCCCCTGGGTTTCAGCATCTGTGTATTGTCAGGAACATCAGCCACAAGTGGGAAGCTCAGGGAATCCCTAACAGGGCCCTGAATTCAGACTGAGGCCTGAGCCCAGCTGCCAATCCCTGGGGAATCTCCTCATCACCTCATTTTTCATTGTGCACTGGAGTCTGGCAAGAACTGCCAGAACAAACTTATTTGTACTATTAAAATGGACATCAAAAGAAAACTGTGATTTTTTAAGTAGGCAGTTCCTCAAGAGCACTTAGCTGCAACAGAGGGGCCTTTATTAGATATATTAGTGAGGTTAATATAGACATTCACTCTCATTTTATTATTGTTATATGAACAAATTCATGTTTTATGTACTTATATGTTATATGAAGCAAAACATAGGTTAAAATATCAGTCTGTAACTAACGTTATATAAACTTTCTAAACTCTAAAATCTAAACTGTATTTTTTGTTATCATCCTAAAAGTTTTTTCTTTGCTGTTAGTACATCATCGTTAGATTTAAGGAACTCAAGGTGGTCATAATTGAGATGTTATTTGTTTCTAATTTTAGCCTTAAGTTAAGCATATTAATAAAACAGCATATAAGTGTCCTACTGTGTAAATTGTAAGCTAAATTTTCAGAATGGGCTTGTAGCCTAGTAACAATGGAGACTTATTGCAACATCACTAACTTTTCGTTATCATTTAGGTGTTTATTTTTATTTTGTATTCTATTACATGGAATAATCTTAAAATTCTTCAAGCTGTAATTCTAGAGAATAGATTAGAATGGGAGGGGGAAAAAGAGAAAGAAAGGAAGGGAGAAAACAAAGAAAGGAGACAGAAAGGAAAAGGAAAGAGGAGAGAATAAAGAAATTTAAAAATAAACAAGAAATTTTTTCTTTTTAAGATTCTAAACTGCCTTTTGGATCACAGTAATATTAGAATTGTGAGGCTTCTCATGTAACAATCCATTTCACCTCATTTTATTTTATTAGTTCACTTAAGAAAACTTTTTCATTTTGAAATAAGTATAGATTTACACAAGATTGTAAAGATAGTGTGGAGATCTCTAGTTCCTCCTTCCCTCAGCTTCCCCTATCCGTGTCATCCTACTAAATACAGCACAATATTGAAACCGGGAAATTGACATTGGCACATTATGAGTGTGTAGCTCGGTGCCATTTTATCACATGCATAAATTGATAAAACCACTGCAATCAAGACACAGAACTAATCTGTCACCACAATGATCTCCCTCTTTCTACCCGTTTATATTCACACCTTCTCCCCCTCCTCCTCTCCACCACCTTAACCCATGCAAACCTCCATTCTGTTCTCTATCTCTATAATTCTGTCATTTCAAGAATGTTATGTAAATGGTATCATACAATATGTGGTGTCCTGAGGTTGGTTTTTTCCACACAGCATGATTTCCTTGAGATTCAAACTTCTTATTGTGTGTATTGATATTTCGGTCCTTTCGATTGCTGACCAGTATTCTAAGAATTGCACTTAATTAGATTGATGAATACTAAAATGCTCTTTATTCAATAAGACACTGCTTTGATATTCTGATTCTGAGAAAATTAGTAATCCTGCAGGACACAGTCAATTTCCTTCATATAGGCCTCTGTTATTTGCACACACTGGATGATTCTTCCTACAAGTGCCGTCTTACTATGACCCTGGTTGAGATCTCACGTGCACAGAATTCCTTGCTGAACCTTGAGTCACGTAGTTTATTCCTCTCTAGGCCACATCAGAGGAGTCACTGTGTGCTTGCCTTCCTCTGCACTCATCTTACTATGACCCTGGTTGAGATCTCACGTGCACAGAATTCCTTGCTGAACCTTGAGTCACCTAGTTTATTCCTCTCTAGGCCACATCAGAGGAGTCACTGTGTGCTTGCCTTCCTCTGCACTCCCACTGAGTCTTGCTCTTATCTTGATTAACTATATGTTGCTTGTTTTTTTTCCTCTTTCATTAGATCGGGTGCCTCTTGAGATAGGGAGCACCTTCCTGAAATTCCTGAAAATGTGTCTTGTTCTCAGTAAATGTTGGTTGTATTGATTTTGAGTTTAAGTAAACTGGGTTATGGGTTCTGATTTGGTTGGCATGTGGAAATCACATGGGGAGGCTTAAAAAAATTCTGATGCTGGGTCTCATTCTCAGAGATTTCAACTTAATTGATATGAGGTGTAGCCAGGATACCATAATTTTAAAAGCTCCCCAGATGCTTCTAATGTGCAATCAAGATCTAGAATCACTGCCTTGGCCAAGATCAAGAACCACTGTATTAGACAGGGCTTAATCCATACAGGAGATAGTGTGTTGGGTTGCTCTTTTTTTCCCTGCCCACAATAGTTCGCTTCTAATGTGCAATCAAGATCTAGAATCACTGCCTTGGCCAAGATCAAGAACCACTGTATTAGACAAGGCTTAATCCATACAGGAGATAGTGTGTTGGGTTGCTCTTTTTTTCCCTGCCCACAATAGTTTTTTTTTTTTTTTTTTTTTAAAAAAAAAAATTTTTTTTTTCCCTGCCCACAATAGTTTTTTTTTTTTTTTTTTTCCAAAAATAAACATTTTCTTGGATTTTGATACTTAGACGCCTTCTATTGTTAACAGAAAGGTTTTCGTTTGTTTTGTTTTGGGGGGAAGGGGGCAGAAACATTGTGATAAAGGTCTAGATGATTTCATACTTTCACACATGAAATTACAATTAAACTATAATGCACTGTACTATTTTATTTTGGCAATACTGGGACATAGTTTAATGATGCTAAGTTTTATTTTTTAGTTTTTTATAAGTCAGGTGCCATAAACATCCAAATAATCCATCTTTTAAAAAGTATGTTTACAGCATCAAAAGAATTAAGTGAAATATAAACCTTTCTACTTACAATTTCTGTATAAATCAGAAATCTGCAAACAGGAAAAGTATGTTCTCTACTCTCCATAAAATTTAAATCAATTCAAAACACATTTCTAAGGCTTCTAAAGTAGTCATTAATCATTGGTCCTCAACCTTGGCTGCACATTAGAGTCAACTGGGGAGTTTTAAATATCCCGATGCCCAGGCTGCACCCCATGCCAACTAAATAAGATTCTCTGGGGATGAGACCCAGGTATTAGAACTTTGTAAAACTCCCCAGGTGATTCCAACGTGCAGCCAAGGATGAAGTACCATTGTCCTGAACAAATACAGTTCCTAAATGAATACATTCCTAATTTACCTTTATAAACATATACATTAATACTGTTTTTCATAAGTTAGCTATTATATTGATAGGGTGAAAAGTAGAAAGTATCACCTGTTCTATCCTTGCATTTAAAAAACAAAGCTTATCTGTTATAAATGTACCCATTGTGTTGTGCTATTCACAAAATGCCCACTAGTTTGTTTCTTACAAAATAAAACCAAACAAAAAAGCAAAATAAAAAAGAGCAATGATCATCAACTTTATACCCCAATTTTTCAAATGATAAAACCAAGGTATACATAGATAAAGTGATGCAGGGCCTAGGACAAGGCATGTAAGACATCTAGAGCTTGAAATTTAAGGAGGCGCTTACTCTCAGGGTTGTGCAAGTGCAGGTTTGGTGGTGCCACCTTAAATTGTGGGCCCTAGATGCCTCATATCTATCACCTGATTCCCAGGCCTGAACATAGCTTTCCCCAAATCGCATAGCTAGGCAGTGAAGGCAGAGATGCTAATATCAAAATCAGGGGCACCTGTGTTGTCTTCTCTCTACCATCCTTACAGGTCAGGAATTACGCATGTACTAGAAAACACAGAATTGCATCTACTTTAACTTAGTGCCGTAGGATGAATAATGCCTCCACCTCCACCCAGAGAAGCCCACGCTCTAATCCCCAAATCTGTGAATTTGTTATTTTATATGGCAAGAGGGACTTTACAAGTATGATTAAATTAAAGATTTTGAGATGGATTATCTTGGATTATCTGGTGGGCTCAATGTGATTGCAAACGTCTTTATAAAAGGGAGGCAGGAGAGTGAGTCAGAGCAGGCAATGGGAAGAGAGAAGCAGAGGGTGAAGTGATGCTATTGCTGAAAAGAGGCCACGAGCCAAGGAATGGGGACAACCTGTGGAAGCTGGAAAAAGCAAGAAATGAGTTTCCTCTAGAGCCTCCTGGAGGAATGCAGCCCTGCTAATACCTTAATTTTAGCCTGTTTTTGACTTCCAAGCTTCCGGAATTGTGAAATAATATGTCAAGTCTGTAAGTTTGTGGTAATTTGTTATAACAGCAATAGAAAACTATTATACATAGTTTACCATTAATAGTTATTTAATATGATGAAACCATATCTGACTATAGTTACAAGTCTACTTGATATAATAAAATGATTAATGATTGTTGTTTGCTATAGAAATACAAGTAGAAGTTTAATTTATGTCTTTAAATTCTAATAGCTGTTTATAGAAAATACCTTGATCCCTTCTCCATTGCTAACGGTTTGATTTACTTTGGCTATCTGATGAGGCTCTGATTTGCTTCTCTTACCCTGAAATCTGACTAATCACTGCCCTCCTTAAGGAATTGGAGGACCCAATTTTGCTTTTCTTGGGTCAAGTCATAAATTCAAATAGGCTTTAATCATATGTGCTTTCCTGCTAAGATATAAATATTATTAAGAACACAAAAGTGTCAGTTTAAAGTGAGAGAGACCTGTTCATTTTCTCCTAAAGAAGAAAAGTTGAGAGATTAGCTGTAATGAACACCTTGGAATAATTCCCACACACATGAGAAAAAGACACAAGGGGTAGATTCTAAATTCAGTTTGGCGTAAGATGCCACTCACTCAGAGCCAAAATTTTCCTTGACAATTCCTTAGGAAGATTCCATGTTGGAAGCCAACATCATGCTTCTCAATAGGTCTAGTGCAGTCCAATTTTTTTTTTTTCTTCCAAAGTTAAAACTGATTGCTATTTCCTAGTGAATAGCTAAATGAAGTAGCTGGCCCATGTTTAGGTGCCATGGTCTGCCAAAAAATCCCAAAAAAGAGTCATATTAAATTCTTAAAGCATGCTCAGTGGGGTAAGCTGCCTATACTGTGGGAGACACCTGGGAACTGGGCTAACAGAGAAAATAGATTCCCATCTTGTCCTGGGGTGTACACTCACTGCAGCAAACAGTGCACAGAATCATCAGCATTATTCAGAATTTGTTGTTCTTTCTCTTGCTTATTGTTTTTGTTTTCTGTTCTTTTTAAATCTCTGATAAGCATATGCAATTGACTTTGAAAAAATTTAAAAATTAGATGTGTGCATGATACTACTCCTTCACAAAATTAAATTCTTCCATTGTGACCTGTGAAATCTCATTCACCGATGTAGTATTAGAGATATTGCTGGTGGAAGGTAGAATTTAGAGAAGTGGAGGGCTAGGAAGAGGATGAGATAGAATTATTTTGTGAGCCTCTAAGACACAGAACTAGTACAGTGGGTGGGGATTGGAGACAGAGACTCAAAAAGCATAAGAATTTTCTCACAGTCCAAGTATTTCAGAAGTAAAAAGAAATTTTTTTGTAGATGATAATTTCCCCCAATACTCCAGGTATTCAAGCCAACCACAAAGTGGAGAAGAGATTATTACATTGAATAAAAGATATGAGGGTCTTTAAGATCCCTTTTAAATTGAAATTCTCTGTAAGATTTATACTGTTCCATTTCTCCTCAAGATTTGGTTCTCTCTTTCCAAGGAGATAAAATAGCCAAAAGTAAAAACTAGATGTAATTTTCTCATCTCACGTTTTATTCTCTTGGTAAGATCATTTGCTTGCCATGGAAATTCCAAAGTACTGTAGCATGGTGCTTCTCATATAAGGTACAATGCTTTGTTAAATGACAATTTTTCTGAAGAATGGAATTTAATACCAGATATTTTATTGTGGACTCATCCAGTGAGGTTGCATGTGAATTCCACCGAAGTCTTCTTGTAGTAATGTCTAAATTCTAATACATGAGAAGCGAAGGAAGGTGTTACAGAGAGGCTATTGGAGTTGTCCCTATTTCTTTTTTTTAAGTAGGTACGACAGTGTTTCCCAACTACTGGGTTTTGTATTTAAGAGACTGTGAAGGAGAAACCTTCAGAGCCCTTCTGGGGCTGGCTGCAGTCCATGTCTGTAAGGGTCCTGCCATGTGTAAATCACATACCCAAATACATCCAGAGAGAGCCCATCCATCACATGCTGGCGGTGATGTAGGCTGCACTGTCTGTAAATCTAGTGAAAATAACGTATTTGTGCAGTGAGATGACATCCCATAATGAGATTGTGATATTCCATAGCATGTGATTTGCTATTTGTGACAAAGATGAATTTCACAGTGAGCACAGCAGCTGAGAGGCTGCTGGGCCTGGCGGACACGTGTGAGGTAAGGCCCCCTTTCAGGCCATCATAGTCATAACTCTTCTCTACTGGAAATCATTTCTCAGGACTGCCAAGAACAAGTTGCAGAATCAAATTTTCTCTAAAGGGTAACTGAGTATTTAGGAAAAGCAAAATCTCTAAGGAAAAAAAAATGTATAGAAGACATTCATCAATATTCCTTGATTCTGTTTATTGTTTATTGTGACAGAACCTGACAGTCCACAACCGAGGTTATGTGATAGACTCCTGTGTCCTCAGCACATACAATCAATGCAAAGTAAAAACTGACTTTATGTTCAAAACAAAATTAGTAACCTAAGATGTTCTGATTCTTACTCCCAGAGTCATATGGAATCTATTTTATACATTCATCATTTTTAAGGGTCCTTAATTATGCTGAGGCTGTGCTATATAAAATGTGGCCCCTAGACCAGCAGTATTATTATCTCCTAGGAGCTTACAAATACAGACTCTTGGGCCCCTTCCCATACCTGCTGAATTAGAATCTGAATTTTAACAAGATCACCAGGTGGTTCTTATTCTTATACACATTAAAATTTTAGAAGCAGTGTATGAAGTGATTTTTGAGATGTTCCAGTATGTTCATCCCCCCTACTACTAATAATACTGGTAATACAATACAAATAATTCCAAATATATATATGTATATATAATTTTTTTAATTTCACAAAGCATTTTCACAATCATTACTGAATTTGAGATTTCCCATATTCATGTAAAGTAGGTAGGTGCCATTATCTTTATTTACAGTTGAAGCAATTGAAGTTCAAAGTGACTAATAGTACAAAGCATTTTCACAATCATTACTGAATTTGAGATTTCCCATATTCATGTAAGGTAGGTAGGTGCCATTATCTTTATTTACAGTTGAAGCAATTGAAGTTCAAAGTGACTAATAGTTTTGCCCAAGATATGTGCATGTAGATAGGGAGACTAAATTCAAACCCAACACTTTTCTCCCCATGCCCATATTCCTTTCTTATCACTGGTAAACATGTGCTAAGAGTTTGTTCGTGTTTGTTTTCAGGAGTGATGAGAGATTCTATGAAGCCACTCAAACACTTTCAGGTGTCCCAATCATAAACAAGAATTGGCATCAATAAATGACCCGCTGGACTCAGGGTTACTGTGCATGGCTGAGCCTGTGCAGAACTCTTCAGATTTTAATAGGATCAAGTCTGACCTCAATTATGTTAGGTCTAGATTCTGATAGGTCCCACATCAGCCATTCCACAATATGGCTTGATGCAAGATTGATCACACAAGTCAACTTGGTGACACTTAGACCTGTGTCAACCTATTAACTCTACAATTTTTTTAAGGATGCTACTGCTCCAGAAAAAAATCCCAGGCCAGCCATTGAAACACAGACCAATACAGCAAGCACTCTGTATTATATACCTCCTCTAGCAGGAGATGCTCAAAAATACTTTTGATGATGCGGGAATGAGTTATTAGTCACTAAGTGTCATGTATAATGTAACAATTGCTCTAGGGGCTTTCACGCTGTGGTCCTGGAATTCAGAGGGCCTTATGACACGGTGAAGCCAGGAGTCAAGGATGCTAATGAGACATGGGCTGAAAGAGTTCTCCAGCTTCTCTTGGAGTCTGGTACCTCTGAGGATCCTGAAGCTTTTAAAGACCTCATGGACTTGTAAATGCAGGGACAGTGGCATTGAGAGAAAATGTTTTGGGGCACGGATGCAAGGACAGGCCAAGTATATTAGACACTTGTCTTTATTGCTCTAGTGCATAAAAATACAGATAAGAGCTTGATATGAAATTATTAACATAGAAGGTTTTGTGCCAAAGGGAATAAACCCATGTACATATTTAAGGGATTTTAAGCAGAGAAGTAAATCCATTGAGCTTTTCATTTTATATTCTCAATGAATATCTTTGAAAATTAATCAACTTTATATATACAATGGGCTAGACAGGCCCTTAAAGAGATTTTAATATTAAAACGGAGCTATCGATAACACTGAATTGTTGCCCAAACTGAAGAGCGAATGTTGCAGAATATAAAAGAACAGAAATGGCAAAAATGAAGTGATGCGAGCTCAGAACTTAACCCACATCCTTATGGATCAGCAAATCTCCTGTTTAGATTTGGGAAGATTTAATCCCTACATGCATAATTCAGGTACTTCCTTAATTGTACACAATCTATATGGGTTTTTCTCAACATAAAGCATTCCCTTGGGAGATTGAAACACTAATTCTTATGCTCCACTTGCTCACCCTTTCTTTCCTGTAATTCTGAGATGATAAAAATCATATTCTGACTGCACTTCTATTTTCCTTCCTTCCTTCATTTTCCAAAAGCTTAATCATGCAAAAACAGGCACAACCTCTCTGGTTTACAAAATCATGTTTTGTAATGATGTTATTTATGCCCACGTCCTTGTTAAAATATTAAACATGATTACTGACTTCAGTGTCACCTGCAGCCACACTGGGAAAAAGTCTGTCTTCTTATCTGGGAATGATTTTCTTTTTGAAAGCAGACTTGCCTCATGAATTCTCATCTATCCTTTTCCCATTTCTTTCACTGAGGAGAGAAAGGGATTGATCTATAGTAAATCAGAAAGAAAAGAAATTCTGTGGAAGCCTTTTCATAATGATATTCCTTGACCCTGTGCATTAGAGGAATTTCCTTCCCTGCTCAGTGCAACATGTATGCTCTAGTGCAGACTCTAAAACACACTCAGTTCATTAACATTTCATCACACAGAATCTCGGGGAAAAAGTTTGGTAAAAACATTATTTATATAAAAATAATAATGATTCTCATGATAGAAAATTGGAAAATATGGCGTTTTCATATGGAAGAAGAAATTATCCAAAATTTTAGAGTAGATTAGAAAAGGTGAGAATGCCCTACGCAGACACCCACGCTTCAAGTTTTCCTCCCTTTTTGGTTTTATAGTTAAGACATTACCATAAGTTAGGCACTAATATTAGCCCAACTTTATAGATGAGAAAACTGAAGCTCAGAGAGTTTGGGTAACTTGTCCAAGGGCAAACTGCTAGCTACTGGCAGATCTAGTATTAAATCCAGAACAGATATTTTAAATGACTAAACTATGGCACCACCCACAAGAGGTGCTGGGTGAGCTGTGCTTTGTAAATTATAAAGCAGTGTGCAAAACTGTTGTCTCCTTTATGTCTATGCTTTCATACCTTTTCTTGTAGCTGTTCCTTCTTTCTGGAAGGCTTGCCACTGTCTCTGCCTGTCAAAAACTTCCTCCTCATCTTTCAAAGGGCTGCTCTACAAAATTCCTCTTTCCCCATTCTTTCCTCATTTTTTTCCTTGGTATTCATACTTCTCACAAGGGATGCACAAAGATATATTGCTAAAAGAAAGATGAAGAATACAGAAAAGACCGAATCCTTCTTTCTCTCCCAGCCCCTTTCCCCGAGGTAACTACATTAATTTTTGCTAATCACTTCCTTGGTATTCATACTTCTCACAAGGGATGCACAAAGATATATTGCTAAAAGAAAGATGAAGAATACAGAAAAGACTGAATCCTTCTTTCTCTCCCAGCCCCTTTCCCCGAGGTAACTACATTAATTTTTGCTAATCACTTACTTCCATACATGTACATAGAAATACATGGATTTGCTTTTAAAAACATGCTATTTTTCTTTCATAGTATTCTGCAACTTCTGTTTCTTTCACTTAACAAAATGTCTTGAAAATTTTTGCATGTCTGCATGAGTGAGGCTGCTGTGTTCTTTTAATTATCAAACAGTTTAACTGCTTATTTTTGAGTCTTCCCATCCAGAAATACTGCTTATTTTTCCATTTATTCAGGTCTTTGCTTATGCATCTTAGTAAATCACAGTCTTTGCGTTTCTAGCAATTTCATAGTTTTGATTGCTATTGTAATTGTGATTTTTACATTATATTTCTAATTGGGTTTACTAATGTTCAGGAAAGCTGTTAATCTTGAATCTAGCCACACTCCTGAACTCCTAATCTTCATAATTTTTAAAATTGATTTTCAGGAATTATCTAGATAAATAATCATATTATCTGTAAATAATGAGAATTTTTCACTTCATTCCCCTTAATTAATAGACTTGTTTGTTTATTTTGTTTTATATTATTGGATAAGATCTAGAATGATGCCAGGTAAGAGCCGTGATTGATTGCAGGGGGCATCTTTAACTTGCTTCGTATTTAACTAGGAATGTTTCTGGTGTCATTATGACATTTGTTTTAGGTTTCTGGCACATGCTTCTTTCTAATATGGGAAGTTTTGGGGGAGTTTTTTTGATGGCTTTTAATCAGGAATAACTGTTAAATTTTATCTAATGCTTTTTCTTCTGTACTATTTCTATATCTATTAAAATTACTTTATGGTTTAATTTATTTTCTCTGTTAATGTAGTGAATTACGTGGATGGAGTTTCGGCTCATGCCATTTTGTACTCTTGTTGTTGACTTCTCAGTTTTAATCTTTTTAAATGTTATTTGTTTTCATGCTTGACACCCTCTTCATCTTTGCAAAAAACCCTGAAATGTCCTAGAAAACCATAACACTTTCACATTGTGGATTCTCAATTAACGTTAAATGATGCATCTTTATAAAAAATTCACGTTTATTATGTCATCTGAGTAATACTGTAGTCATACACTGAGGTGTTATTCTTAAGTTTTAAACATGTGTAGATGGAAGCTTGTTTGAAGCTCAAACAAGTTAGGGCCAGAGCTAGGTCTTATATTTTAGTTCTAGAACTCTAGGGCAAATGCTCTTTTTACTGACCCATGGATGATGATGGCCTTTGGTTTGTAGCATTTATCATCAGCACCACTGTTCATATTTTCCACATTCCTTGGAGAACCTGGGCAGCTCAGAAATGGTGTTTTCACTACTTGGATGGTAGTAAATGGTTGGGAATGGTGCTTCCTAACTGGAGGGAGAGTGGGTTGATCTGGTAGCAGTTTTCATGTTGGGCTTCATTATTGATCAAAGCCGAGTTCAAGTGCTGATATATAATACATGAAGTCAAAAAGATTGCATTAAAGACTTGAAACTTCTTGCTGGGGCCTGATGCTGAATCGCAGTCAACTACCAAAACTTGACGTCTCTCAGAATCCAGAAGGTCAAAGCTGGCAGGGCCCTTAGAGATAATCTATGCCACCTCTTTATCTTTTTTATTTTATTTTTTTTTCTTTTAACAGATAGGTAAAATGAGATTCAGGAAGGAGAAATGACTTTCACAATTCAAACTATATATTTTAAATGTCTTTTAAAAATACTATTTAATTATTTGTTTGATCTCACAGATGAAAGAAGTCCTGGCTAGATAAATCTTTTCTCCTTATTCTGGGAGAGCAGTCTATGTAAATTGGATGTTGGATAAAATCAGATGGATTTGAAAACAAATTTGGAAATGAACATGGCAGCAGGAATACTCATAATGTCATGGACTTCAGGGGAAGTTTTGTAGACCTGGACACTTTCCTAGCTCCTGTCAGTGAGGTGCAATGATCAGAGACTGAATCCTGAATAGAGTCCTCATCTCTTTCCCAATGAAGCCAAATCTGATGCACTGTCAGTCTTGGATTCACAGTGCAGACCATGTGCCTCATGCCACTACGTAATACATAAATTGTAAAATTAAAAATCTTGTTTTATTATCTCAGTATTTTACAAAATAAAACAATAAGTACCAATTGGATTGTTTCGTAGTCAACTTGGATTTTAATATAGCACCAGCAATACTGTATCGTCATCAGTGTCAAGATGAAAAGTAAAACCAAGTCTAGGGAACACTATGGCAATCCAAGTAGAGTACTGGAAAGTAATTTTTAAATAAATGTTTAAAGCTGGTGTTATGTTTGACATATATTAAGTCTCTAAATTATGAATAAAATGACTTGTTACAAGCCTGTTTAAATGTTAGGATGTACACTACTGAGATATTTAGATACATATAGGTTCTGTTCTCTGAAGCCTTAATTTTATAATGTATCCAGGCGACTGTTATATGGTTATAAGAAATAATATATTTTAACAACCTCAAAAGAAAACATTGTTTTTATATTACAATATACAATATACATGTATATAATTAGAGCACTTTTAGGAATGGTGGTGAGCTGAGTGTGTTGGGTCTACTTCGGGTGTGTGCGTGTGGTGAGATAGGTGGTGAAACATCATAAAGAAATTCTGATTTGAAATAGTAGGCAGAATATATTTCCTCTAGAAAGCCTTATCATCTTTTTCTCACTCTGACCATTTTCTACATTTTCAGGGTCTCCAATATTTAACACGTAAGAGACAGAGACAATCAGATTAAAGCATTAATACAATCCAAAGCATGAGTTCCTGCGTCAAACACCAGGCAACAATAAAAGCGTTTCAAAAGCCCGGAGCAAATGTGAGGCAGAGGAAGTTGCATATGCTACAGGGGCAGGGCCCGAGATCAAGCGATTTCTTCTTACTGAGCTTCTAAGAAGACTTTGCTCCCTTTAACTTTTCTTTAATCTCCTCATAGATTAAAACAAAACAAAATAAGACAAAAAAGGAGAATAAAGGTCTTCATCTCATATACCTTGCCCCAAGAAGTCTCCAGAAAATACCCATTGGATTTAATAAAGAAAGGGTAGAGCTATTCCGATCAAGATGGCAGAATAGATGATAACCAACGTCACCTCTCTCCCACAATCAACCAATTTACAACTATTAAAAAGCAATGACAGCCAAGCTGGGGCTGCTAGAGCTCAGGAGAAGAGGAGGAGAGACCTATGGAGTGCATGAAAACAAGAAAAGACACCATTTTGAACCCCGACCACTTCAAGCCTGGAGCTGGTGAGTGCACGGAGCAAGAACTGGCAAAAGCTGCAGCTGTGCCCTTTGTAGGCTTGGAGGCTGCAGGGGAGAAGAGGGCCTTGGCGGCCAGCCAGACCACTAATAGTGTTCCCATGGACCCACATAAGAGTGAGGGGTCATAGACAACTGTTCCATGGGAAGTGTTTGGAGTGCAGTGGGAGATGGGTCCACAAGCAGAACATTGGGGCACAGCATGAACAGCTGATCTGCCCTCCAATCAGCACAGGACCACTCAGTGGAGACTGGTCAGGAACACAGAACTGCAGGAGGTGCAGTTTGCTGAAGAGATGCAGGCGCAGACTAGAGTTTCCACACAACCCAGGAGTATCTGCCCTCACAAGACCCAGAAGTGTTTACAAGGTCAACAATTAAAGCCTGAGCGGCACAAAAATCCTTCCCCAAGGAATCACCAGCAGAGCAGCAATTTAGCTCAACCACAGGGCTCACGTTCTGGTTCCCACTGGAAGTTCCCCCATTTTAGAAGTAAGCAAAAAGGACAACAAATTAGTTCCAGTGCAGAGTTTAAGTGGTGGGAATAGTGAATAATCCAACACAGAACTGAAAGAAAAAACAAAACACCTGCAGATCAGAGACAAAGTTCTGATGTTAACCAGTAGAGGTCTAATACCACCAAAGGACACCTACAAAACCTAGAAGGACCAGAAGCCCCCTGGGATCCCCCACCAGAATGAGGGGGGTGCCACGGGCCTCGACCATGCCCCCCTCCCTCCTCCTCCCATCTTCTCCCTCCTTTTTTCCTTCTCTCCTTCCCCCCAAGTGCTCCACAACAACATCTTAGAATGTAAGTAATAATAATAAATAAGTAAAAAGGAAAATCCATAAGGAAAAAAAAAAAAAAAAAAGGGTAGGCCTAACAAACAAAATGCTGCCACCTTCTGGTGAAATAGTACAGAATAATTCCCCCTGTCATCCCCACCTCCCAAAAGAGTTATTCTAATGAGAATAACATTTGTATTACACTTTATATCTAACAAACACTCTCACATGCATCATCTCATTTAATGCTCACAAGACCCTTATGAGGTAACTTTTGTTACCCACATTAGACAGAAAAAGAAATTGAGATTCAGAGAGGGTATATTTCTTCCAGAAGGTCACACAGTGATTGGCTGACCCAAGTGAAGATGCACTATGCTTTAACATAAGTGAAGAGTGAACCATTATGCCATGAGCTGACAAATAGTACACATGTCTGCCACACACTCAGCAGAAATGTGTGGAGTCTTCTGTCTGATCACGTCACGTCACAGCTTTGTAATGTGTGACTGATATGTAACTCTCTTCTTCTGGCTCTGCAGAGTGCAACAGTGTCTTCCTGAACTAAGTTTTGGGTGATGGGGATAGAGTGGGGTAGGGAGCAAATCTTTCTTCTCTGTCACCCTTGAACCAGGCAAAATATATTTTCTTATTTTTTTTTTGTCTTTTTGTTCCGTGTCTGTCACAGCACCGTGCTCTAACCAGCTGAGCTAACTAGCCAGCCCTCAGTAATCTTTAAATGCAAATTGAACCAAAATCTTTTGGTGGCTTCCTAAAAACCCCAAATCCATACTACTGACTCCATACGCAGCTTCATCTCCCATCACACTCCCATGCCCCTTGTCTCACCCATGCCCCTTAGACATTCCTTTTCAGATGTTGGATACTTTTAACAGCTTTTCCATCTGACTCTGCTTAGCAATACCCTATTTATCCTTCAAAGCTACCTCCTCTACTAATGCTTCCCTGATCTGTTTAATTCATATTCAGTGCTTTCTCGGCCACCAGTGGGGCTATTTCCTTCAGTTTTTATGAGAGCTCATTGTAGTCCTTCCTGCGATTCTGTCTCACTAGTTTGTTCACCTAGAGGTTAGAGACTCATCCTTGTGGATTTCAGCAACCCCCAACAAAACTTTGCATAGGTGCTCAGTAAATATTTGACTTTAATTGAATTATCACACTTACAGAAAAGCCCATGAAGCATCACCTGATTATAAGAGCCAGGGTACATCTTTTCAAAATATGGGGCACCCAAGGGACACATGTGACCATGGTCATTGCTTATAAAATCAAGGATGAGAACAGCAAAGGCAGGAATCCCACCTCCACCCTTACATTTGTTCTTCTCTATGCAGAAACAATAATTTCTAGAAAGATTATTCTTTATAATCTTTCCCCCCAAATCCCTACTTATGCATCAAATTCTCAAGTTCCTGCTAACAGAAAGCTTTCATGTTAGGATTTCCTGTTTGATTGATGGTATTTGCAATCAGAATATTGATCTCCAAGGCGGCTTTTCTGGTGCTGTACCTAAATGATATTGTCTGCAAGACAGCACTCATATAAATATTCTAGTGCTATTCTATCCTTGTTATGGGATCTCTCTCTCTTTTTAACGTTTATAAAAGTTTTAAAAATAGTATAAAGAATTCCCATAACTTATTCCCATTAATTTATGCTACAGTCTTTTTGGAAAGAGCATTTTGCATCTAAAAAATGATTTACCAACATACAAGAATATTAAAAGCATTATTTATTATAGCAAAAATTGGGAATTCCACAAAAAAAGATTGATTACATAATAATATCAAAATGATGAATCTGTAGCTATTAAAAATAAAATTCTTTAAAAATATGTAATGGGAAAATGCTCAATGTATTAGTTTGCTGGGGCTGCCATAATAAAATACCACAAACTGGGTGACTTAAACAGCTGAAATTTATTTCTCACAGTTCCAGAGATTGGAAAGCCAATATCAAGGTGCCAACAGGGCTTCTCCTGAGGCCAATGTCCCTGGCTTGCAGATGGCCTCTTTCTGACTGTGTCCTCACATGACCTTTCCTCTGTGCACATGCATCCCTGGTGTCTCTCTCTCTCTTCTTATAAGGACACAAGTCATATTGGATTAGAGCCCCATCCTTTATGACCTCATTTAACCATAATTATCTCTTTAAAGGCCCTAACTCTGAATAGTCACATTGGGAGTCAGGGCTTCAACGAATGAATTTTGGGCGAACACAATCCAGTCCATAACACTCAAGATATATTTTTAAAAACTTTTAATTGACACATAACATTTGTACATATTTATGGGGTACAATATAATGTTTTAATATTTGTATACATCGTTTAATGATCAAATGAGGGTAATTAGCATATCTATCACCTCAGATATTTATCATTTTGTGTGTGTGTGTGTGTGTGTGTGTGTGGTAGGAACATTCAAGATCCTGTCTTTTAGCTATTCTCAGATACCTAGTAATTTTTTGTTGACTGTAGTCACTCTACTGTGCAATGGGACACCAGAACTTACCCTTCCTAATTGTAACTTTGTTCCCACTGACCAACCTCTCCCCATCTTTTCCTTCCAACTCTCCCAACTCCTCTCCCCAGTCTCTGGTATCAAGATATCTCAAGTGAAAAATGTATGTCATAAAACTGTGTTTATAGTGTGACTTCAATTTTTTAAACAGATGCACACATATACAGAGAAAAAATAGTGTGGAATTTTACACATCAAAATTTTAACAGTTTATATTTCCGACTTGAGAGATTATGAGTCATATTAACTTACTTTGTACTTTATTACATTTTTAATTTTCCATAATAATCTACGATAACTTTTATAATCAGAAAAAAATGTATTATAAGTAACACAAAACTCCTTTAAAGGCTTGCAGGTTCTTCCATGTATATTAGCATAGATGACTCTGCAACTAAGCTGTGAGGGAGGAACAGGAATAATATTTTTCAATTTATAGACAACAAAATTGTGGCTTAAAAGAATTAAGTCAAATGGCCAAATGGCCTAATAATCAGAATAGGTCTTCTGACTATTCATCCAATGATCTCTCCATTATATTACAATTTTCCAAAATACATTCTTTCTATAAACAAACTCTAACAATGCTCTATAATTATCCCCAACAACTTATTAACAATGCTATGAAAGTAGAAGGAATAACAACAGCAGCAGCAGCAGCAGTAACATTAGAGCAAATGGTTCTCAGGGATTATTTATGCTTAGTTTCCTGGAAAAATTTGGGATACAAATAAATATAAATAGTAACCTGGGATGAAAATTGTCACTAACTTGCTTTTTTACTCTACACCACATTCTTATTATACATTTGTAAAGATAAAGCATAATTGTAAGAATGGAGACTCCACTGGATATTTCAGCAGATCTAGTTACCTGTAATGGTGAATGTATGAGCCAGTTCTCTAGTGAGGTGTTCCTTATCTGGAGGGGTGGAGGGAGAATCAAGGAAACTGGAAATTATTACAAGAGTTCCAGAGATCTGTTAAGTATGGAAATGGTTTGCGTAAGTATGGAAATGGTTGTGTTCATTCCATGAACACAAAAAGTATGATCACAGATAGGTATGTTTGTGTGTGTGTGGGGGGGGAAGGTTCTGAATATGAAGTGTTCCTTAATGGAAAAAGTTGGGAATTATTGCTCTAGGTTAAGAATATAAAAAATCCCATTTGTAATATACTCTTTCCCGCTCTCCATTCCTATGATAAAATCAACCATCACAACAATCACTTTTCAATAAATGGATACTTCCTGAGTGAATTCTATTTCATGTCTGTGAGTGAGTTGAACTCAACCAAGATATTGAGCAACTTCTACCTGCAAGAGTTGCTGCGACTGCTTTGGGTGTCACTTTGGAGAAGTGGGCATGGTGGAGAATAAAGAATGCTACTGAAATGTGGCCAGAGAACCTCTTCTTCAATTCAAGAAGCAACATTTGTTTAGCAATTACCATGGACCCAGGATAATATATAGTGAAAGTCTTTTTTACCTTTGGCTTATGGACAAAGTTTTGGGGCTAGACATCAATATTTGTTTCAGTGGTCAGTGCCCCCTTGCTCTGTGCTAACTAAATTTAGTGAGCTCTTGTGATTTGTGGAATGACAGACAACTGGAGTAAAAAAAAAATAACAAAATATATTTCAAGACTTTCAAAAAGATTCCATAAGTTGATGCCAGTTGCCTTGAGGCAAGTGGTTGGGCGTCCCCTTCAAAGGAGGTTCCTGTACAGCTGTCAGGCCAAATCTGGGTAAGAGATAAAAGAGTGACCTAGGGGTTAAAGTCTTCACTGCCTGCTGCAAATCCCATGAGTTATCTAATCTGTCTAGGGACACAAGCTTTCTGCAAAGGAAGCATTATTTTATAGCTAACCCTTTAACAAAGGAAAAGTAGCAACTGCTACAAAATGCAGTAAGTAGTTGTCCTGAGATATTGCTGCCTGGATAAATCCTATAAGAATTTTTTAAAAAAAACTTCAAAAGAACAAATAAATATCTGGAAAGCCCACATAGACTGTGCACAAGAGGCAATGCATTGCATTGTGGAGTACTGCCTGGTTTCCAAAACAACACACACACATACACACGCACACACGCACACACACACACGTGCGCACACACACACACATGCAGAAGGACACCAGAAGCCTCAAGTCTTGCACATTGTCTAGTTGACTCCAATCAAAGTTCTGCCTGGGAGAAACAGTGTCCCCAGAGTATTTACACAAATTTGGGTAAGTCTTTCTCTGGGCTTCAGTGTTCTCATCTGTAAAACAAAACAAATAGCTAAAAAGAAAGAAGGGATTTAGAGTAGATAGTAAATCCTTGGCATACCACCATCTTTCATTTTTGTACCCATAACAGACACAATTAACCACAGTATTTCCCACCAACCCTCATGCAGCCTCAGGATTCTCAATAGCAATTGGTCTGAATTAGCATGTGAGAGAAAACCTATTTGCTATACTTGCAATTTAGTGATGTCTGCTGTTCTTTTATGACCAGTCTCAACAGGATTAATGGCTTTGGCTCATGGTGGCACCTCTGGCACAGCATAGTACAATCGGCATCAGCAGTACATAGTGACAACAGTAGCACCAAGATACTGTTTGGGAAGAAATTTTGGGTTTCACATGACACGTGTCACTCCTGGAAAGAGGAGTACACAACAGATCCAGAACCTGAGCAGAGGAGGAGAAGAGCTGAAAGCTACTGCAACTGAAAGGGAATGTTTATGGGTGCATGTCCCAGTGAACCCCAAAACACTGAGGAAGTAGAGAATTGGAGAGTCTGTAAAAGTAGGAAGTGTTAGAGTTAGGGAAAAATTCTTTACATTGTTAGTAATATTCCCCACTCCCCTTAAAATCTAGGCTGGTATATTCTGATAAAAAGATTACATTTATATAACTATTTGTATAATTACTAACATAGGAAATAAAAAATTTAAAATAAAAATTTAAGAGCTAGAGAAGACCATAAAGATCATCTAGTCTCTTGTTTCTAAAATGTTTCTACCTGGACCAGATCCAGGCTGGCTTCATAAGATCACTTGAGAGTTTGTTAATAATCTGATCCATGAGACCAGTGCCCAAAGATTATGATTCAGTAGGTTTGTCATGGTTTTAACAAGTTCCCTGGGTGATTGCAATGATTATTCACATTTGAAAATCAATGATCTAGCCCAACTTCAACATTTTAAGATGAGAAAATCGAAGTGAAGTTAGAAGAAATGACTTGCCCAATATCACATAGCAACTTAGTGACACATTTGGAAATACAATCTAGGTTTCTGACTGCCAGTCCCAGGCTGAGAGGCAGGCTAACTCTACTGGGTTTTCTTGAAATAAATAGCCAATCACGTCATGTGCCCTGTGTTTCAATAATGCCAGTAATGCCAATGTGGGACAGGCTACCTTAGTGGGTAGTGGAGATGTTTAAGCATAGGCCAAATGCAACATGGGAGGAAACCTATAGATAAATGTATCAGATGGGTAGTTAGACTTTACCTTCTAGTTTTACGTAAGTCTATTCCTTGCTAACTCATTTGTTAGAAAACAGTGGGGAATTGAGGATGTTTCTCTGTTTTTTATTTATTTATTTTTAAAGTTATTTATATATATATATTTTACATTCTATGATGTTGTTGTGGAGTAGTTGAGGGGGAGGGGGAGGAGGAGAGGGAAAAGGGGATGGAAATAGGGTGGGAGGAGGAGGAAGGAGGGGAGGGGGTTGTGGCACCCCCTCATTCCTGCAAGGGAGACCAGGGAGCTTCCAGTGGTGGCTTGGTCATTACTGGGCTGGGTGCAAATGTCAGAGGGGTGTGACTGAAGCCCTCGCCCCCCACCACCGCAGCTTGGGAGCCCAGAGTGCTTCCTGAAGTGGTTCGGTGATGGTTGTTGGGGTGGTTGCGAGTGTTGGGGGGGTATGGCTGAGGCCCCCAGCCTTCCCCCCTCATTGGCTTGGTAGAGGAGTGGACTTCTAGGTTTTATAGGTTTTCTTTGGTGATGTCAGATTTTTACTTGTTAATATCAAACTTTGTCTCTGGTCTGTGCGTATTTTGTTTTTTTCTTTCAGTTCTGTGTTGTATTATTCACTGTTTCCACTACTTAAACTCTGCACTGGAACTAATTTGTTGTCCTTTGCTTACTTCTAAAATGGGGAAACTTCCTGTGGGGACCAGCATTTGAGCCCTGCAGTTGAGCTAAATTGCTGCTTTGCTGCTGATTCCCTAGCGAAGGCTCTTTGTGCAGCTCAGGTTTTAGTGGTTGACTTTATAGGTACTTCCGAGTCTCGTGAGATCAGATACGCCTGGGTTGTTTGGAAACTCTGGTCTAGTCCTAAGTCTTTTCAGTAAACTGCACCCCATGCAATTCTATATTCCTGATCAGTCTCCTCTGAGTGGTCCTGTGCTGATTGGGGGGCAGATCAGCTGTCCTTGCTGTGTCCCAGTGTTCTCCCAGTGGGCCCGTCTCCCCCACCTCCTGTGCTCCAAACACTTCCCAGGTCATGCTCCGGTCCCTTGCGATGACTCACCCTCCTCTGAGTGGCTCCTGTTTTTCAGTTGTTGTGGCTCCTCTCTCCTATGTGGGTCCACAGGAACCCTATTAGTGGTCTTGCTGGCCTGGGGGCTACCAAGGCCCACTTCTCCCCTGCAGTCTCCAAGCAACTTCATCCGAAGGGCAAGCTGCAGCTTTTGCCAGCTCCTGCTCCATGTGCTCACCAGGGCCAGCCTTGAAGCAGCCAGGGCTTGAAACAGTCAAAGCGGTTCTTTCTTTCTCTTATCTTCTCTCAGCTTTTCGCACCTTCATGCACTCAGTAGGTCTCTCTTCCTCTTCCTCTGATCTCTAGCAGCCCCAGCTTGGCTGTTGTTGCTTTTCAATAGTTGTAAACTTGTTGATTTGTGGGAGAGAGTGATGCTGGGGACCATCTATTCTGCCATCTTGACTGGATGCCCTGAGGCTGTTTCTCTTTAAACACAAAAGTTCAATCTCTGGTTAAATTACAAAAGGGAAGCTGGGACAAGGAAGGTGACCCATGGCAATAATTTGCACCTCTGGACAACTGTTGCTCTTTTGTCCTCACAGCCTCGTGCGTCTGTGCCTCACAGCTCCTGCACCAGCTCGCTAACAGGTCTCCACCCCACTGACCTTTCCTCATGGTACATTCCACAATTCTCCCTGGTACTGCTGCCAGGAAGACCTTCCAATTGCATTGATTCCAACAGGTTATTCTGCTGCAAAAACTTCAGGGACTCTCTACTGGGCAAAAGTCTAACCATCACACTGGCAGTCAAAACCTTTTATAATGTGACTCATCCTAACTCTCCAAATGTCTATACTGAGAGACAACCCTGAGTCTAAATAGGTCTCTCCATTGTTTCCACTTTTATTCACTTTTATTCAATTGCAACACATTTTCAAATTGCCTACTCAAATGCTGTCTACCTTAAAACATCCACCTCCTATTACTTATGCATTAAGAAATATTTATTGTGCACCAATTATGCGCTAGTCACTGAAGACTCTTAGGAGATTAACTCAGATATGATCTGTACCTTACAATCTGGTGAAAAAGACTGATATTAAAAAACTAATTACCAATGAGGTGGGAAGTGTTTCAAAAAGGAGAGGATGTGCCATGGATACATCTAACACAGAGAAGTGACTTAATCCACCAGCCCCTCCCTCAGGGCAACTGTGTGACTGCACCATCTTCTGAAATCTTCTTTGCCCTGTTGTCTACATATTTTTGTATATAGATACGCACTTACCTGTTATTTTGCTATTTCCAGACATTTCTTTTGTTTCCCCACTTAGATTGAAACCCCTTACAGGACAGTATCATATCTTAATGCTTTTCATAGCTTAGTTAAGTACTAATGTAGCCTAAATGATGAGGATCAAAGAATGCTTAGTAAAGACAGCATTTCATTATGCTTTACAACTTGAAGATATTTTCCCTTATGTTGTTTTATTTGATCCTCCCAGTAATTCTGCAAATTAGGTCTTATGATCCTTGATTTATAGATAAGGAAACTGAAGCTCAGAGAATTTGAGTCACTTGTCTAAGGCCAAACAGCTTATAATTTATGGAGTCTAAATGAAAACCTAGAGCCCTTCATTCTTATTTAAAGCTTCTTCCAGTGTAGCATAGTAGATACCAAGTGAAGGAATAAATGAATGATTCTCTTATCATTTTTTTACCTTTCTCTTTCCTTTTCCTTTGTCCTACTTCTATGCCCATTCATGTGCTTCATGTTCATTCTTTGTCTCTAACTACGCCTCCAGCTTGTTGGGACAACCCGTCTCACTTCTAGGCTGTGATCAGTTGTTTTTTAAGAGGTTCAGGGGCAAACAGCCTGTTGACCCCATCCTGCTGGCATACTGTATGCAGTTGTCTTAGGGCGGGTTTCCCAGAAGGAGACCCTGACAGCAGGATATGTGTGTGAGTGAGTTATTAATGAAGTGCTGCCAGGAGACGCCAGTAAGGTAGTGAGGGAAACAGGATGCGGCAGGAGAAGAAGAGGAGCATTTTCTGGTGAAGCTCCAAGTTTTGTCTAATTCCTCAGGGCACACTGGAGTGTAAAATACAAATTAGATTGTTACCCCTTGAGGCAAGGGAGCTGGGATTTCATATTTCTTCACCATTCTGTCACTGGCCAAAGGCCACCTGAGGAGGATATAAACTCTAGATATTTAGCTTTCTGCATAGGTGAAAAAAAGTGCACCTGAAAAGATTCATAGGTGTGAGCCTTTGAAGGCAAATGCACACTGAGATCAAGGGAAGAATGCCGAAATAGTAAAAGGAATCTAAGGGAATATGGCTAGAGCACTAATGATATCATTATAGCAGGTCTAAGAACTATAATGTAAGGGCTTTTTATTATATTTTAGGGCATCACAAATCTCTAAGGATCTGATGCATGCATTAGATCTTCACCTCAGAAAAATCCAAATGCTTACAGTGGCCAGTATTCATAGGTCCTCAAACCCATGGGCTCTGTGTTAAAAACAGCAATTCTAGTGTATCTGAGAGCCTTCACCAAGGCATTCTACCTAAAGACTAACTTCCCAGATCTCCATTCCTAAGACTGTTCTGTTCTCCAAGGAAACGTCATATGCTGAGCTACATAATCGTGCATTCCTTCGTTACTTTAGTAGTCACAGGGCAGAAGGAGAAGGCATTTTCCCAGGCTGCCTGATTTTAAGATGGAGCAGCACTTCCATGTGACCCCAGGAAAACCTCAGTCCTATTAGCTGGAATGACATGTGAATAATGAGGAATAACCTCCTATAGCTGAGAAGTGCCTTGGGAGAGAAGGCACATAAACCGAGACCTGGAGAACATGGATTGTGGTTCTCTTTGGAAAGTAGGGTGGGAACTCAGAAAATCAAAACCAAGCCTGTGGGCTCTTCTGGCACTTATGTGGCAGCTTTTCACCAGTTACCTTTTTGCGGCTCACTTACAGACTCCCCAGGCCCCACATCTATTTAATTAAAAGGAGAGGCAACTTTTTCTTCCTTCCTCATTGTGGAGAAGTCCATTGGGACTCTTAACAGGTCAGGCAGAAAATGACAGAGTGGGTGAAGTTGCATTCCCTGTCCCCCACACTGTCAGCATTCCTCTGTGGCCTCCCTCCCATCTTTGGAGGCCTTGTCACTGGGCTGCTGCATCTGAGGAAATGTTGGGCTCCTCCTGATTGGAATCCTGATGACAATTAAGGAAAAAAACTATACCTTGTCATCTGAATTTGAACCTGTAGAATTGTCTCTAAATTGACTATTTATTGTTTATTGTTTGAAGATTTTATAAACTTATATTGTTTCCAGTATCCTAACAAACTGTTGATATTAAAAATAAAAAATAATTTGGTTATAAAACAGAATGAAGAATATTATCTCATTTATGAAGAAATATGTGCAAATATGCTTTTATGTGCATTCAAAATCTGGAAGTACTCCAGCTGTCTGCTAAAAGTGGTTACCCCTTGGGGGAGAGGAGATCATATAGGAATCATATAAGAACTCTGCATGGTTTAGATATTTAGCAATGAGAAATACTACAATGATATTTTTATTAGGAAAATAATTTATTGTTAAATCAGTTTCAGAAGGAATTATACCTGTATTCTTTTTACTTAAACAACTATTTTTAGCCTTCCTCAGCCTATTTAAAATCTTTCCACATATAAACATTATAATAACTATAGAGTGTACATAGTAATATTTATTTGACATTTTTACTTAATGTTATTTCATTTGCACTTTCCCAAGAACACAATCTGCATATTTTTATTAATGGGCGCTTAATCATCCATTGGTTCAATGTCTATTTTTATGGTATAGTTTCCCTTGGGAATTATACAGTAACTTCTGCCAATAGAATATAAGGAGGATAACTTATGGGAGGGCAAATCTCAAATCTCAAGCAAGGCCCCATGACTTATTATCACCAGAAAAAGAAGTACTATGTCATTTGGAAAACTGCTCTTGGCTTGTTTCAAGCACATCTTTCCTGATTTCCAGTAGACATTTACCGGCCACCTACTATGTGCCAGCACTGTGCTTGGTATTTAATCTATATTTCTTGAATTGTAGCATCGTGGGAACTTCCCCTAGAAATTATCTGAGTCCAGGGAGCCTACCAACCAGTCCCAAGAAATAGCCCGAATTCAGAGACCATCCTGCAACCACCTTCGCCATATAAACCATGTAAGTGAAATGAGAGGCAATAATACCATTTCCTGAGTCCAGGGAGCCTACCAACCAGTCCCAAGAAATAGCCCGAATTCAGAGACCAGCCTGCAACCACCTTCGCCATATAAACCATGTAAGTGAAATGAGAGGCAATAATACCATTTCCCAAAGGGCGGGGACGAGATGGAAATCCAGCATTATCCTCTTGTGGCTATGGAAAGGTTCTTCTCAGAACCAAGCCTTTGGGCTTATAGAAGCTTCCATCTTCTCTCAGCTCTGCAAAGCCTGCCTCACCCTCCCTCTGCAAAAGTTGCTCAGGAGTATTGCTTCCTTCCTTCCCTTGGATTATTTTTCCCTTTGGCTCCCAATCCAATGAGAATGTGAACATAGAGCCATAGAGTGTTGATCCTACAAGCCATTCCCTTCAGTTTATAGGAGACAGGGTCAAAGAGAGAATGTAGTTTGAATCAAGGACACACCTCATCCACCAGCCCTGTGAATGATGAGGCTGGGGAACCACTTAAAACGTGTGGCTGTGTGTACATACCCATGCTTGCTTGAGAGCATGTATCTCCATTTTTCCATTTCTACATCAGGCTATATCTGGTCTGTGCTCATAAAGATTCTCTGATCTCCCCAGCTGGAAGTTAATTCTCTATCAAACAAACCCCATCTGCACTTTTTTCGTGATACCATTTTTTGCTGTATTATGATTATTTTTGCATCTATACAATCTTCATCCCTAGATCCCATGTTCCTTTGGGGAAAGGATTCATGTTTTGCATATGCATTTTCTAGAGAGCCTAATAAAATAACTTGTTTAGTTAATGATATTTGAAGGAAAATGTATAGCTTTTTTTTCTTGGAAGATTCACAAAATATTTGTGTTGAACAGAATAACATAAAGGCTTAGGAAATTGATCTGTCATGTTACATTTGTTAAGGGTTTGGAGTCTCCATGGCCTGTGTTGAAATGACAGCTCCACATTTAGTTGCCTAATCTCCTCAGGCAAGTTAGTTAACTCTATGAGGCTCAATGACCCAAAATGAACATTGGAGGAAGCAGCGTCTACTTCATAGGGGTTATAACCGTTTTATATGAAGTAATATATGTAAAATTATTAGCAAACTTGTTTGCATATAGTATGCACTTATTAAATCATGTTTATTCTTAATTAATATTAGAGAATGGTAGTATTAGTAACATGGTTTGCTGGCAAAGAGCATTAGGCTCAAATGTTTAAAACAGGAAAGAAAGCAGGTGGCTCCTACTCTACTACCTGTCCTGGCTGATTCCTTTGGTCCCCACCCTATTCTAAAAATTAACATCTTACTGCTGACCATAAATACTAAAATAGTGGTAGGACCAAGAACTAGATGGGTCATTTAACAGGAAGAGCAAATGTCTTTCCTCCTCTACTCCTTGTTCCACCATCTAAAACGCATGTAAACTGGTGTATGCTACCATTGACAGAGATAAAATAGCTCCTCTTTGGTTGGTCCAAAATGCTAGAAAACTCTTGTAAAAATTAGGTTATTATGTTAAAAATGCTGTATGCCAGAGAAATAACCTAATTTTCTTGTCAATTATATTACTGCAATAATAAAATCTCACCAGATCTTTTTTTAAAAAAAGGTTCTTTCTTTTCTTTTCTAAGTATTAAGAAACAGACTGCCTCCTTAATGATGAATGAGCATGCCCATCCTCACTACAATGTGAAAGAAGCATACATTTAATCCTAAAAATATAGGCAAAATTACCAAAGTGAAAATGTATTCCCTGGAGGAATAGAGGTAAGAATGCTGATGCCTACTGAAGTGCTGTTGCTGTGGATTTGTGAGGTTGATGGAATACTGATGTTTATATTAAGAACAGCTTGCAATTGTATGGGAAACAAATGCTTACCCTTGCAATACTAAAATGAAGACACGTGCAATAAAAATATTCTGCATAGAAACATACAGATGCATAACAATTATTATCATTGTGAGAATTTAACTGCATGATTATGAAATTCTAAGTTACAATAGACAATGAGAATAGGAGGCATTGTCATTATTCAAATTGCAAGAAGCAATTATATTAGACACTAAAACATGAGAGTAAAAAGATTCCAATTTAGCTAGCATAAAAGCTACAAAATCTTCCATTATATAACAATTTTTTCAAGGCAACACTGATATTTACATACAAAATTGTAAATCATCCTAATAATTTATGATGACATAGAGGAAGAGAAAATATCCAGAAACCCAGGATTCTCAAATCCTGACCTTCTATAGCTTTCTCCCTCACCTTCTCCATTCTCTCTTATCAGGTTCTCCAGAGGTCTGTAGGCAGAGGACAAAGTCACCTGTTTTACTACCAGGAGTGTTTTATTCCAAACATTAATGTAATCTCTTGTGATTTTTGTTTGTCAAGACCTAAAGTTGAATGAAGCTGTGCCTTTTTTATCTTGGTATCAGCAAGCTTTTCATGGGTGTCAATGCATAAATATCTTTTAAATAGGATTAGATAAATAAAGTAAATATAATATTTAAAAGTTAATAATTTTGTTTCATATCAATTTAATGGACAATATAGTTTTTCATCTTTCACCAAAGTATTGATACCTGTTTATCTGATTCCATGATGAATATATCTTGAGCTGTCAGTCATGTTTTGCATCCACTTGGTTTATTTTCATAATCTTTTACAAAATATAAATAGAAAATCATAACACAGTTATAGGTCATCAGAAAAGACAACCTACAGAATGGGAGAAAATATTTGCAAAGTATACTTCCAAAAACAGATTAATATCCAGAATATACAAGGAACTCAAACAACTTCACAGTATAAAAAGAAATAATCCAATTTAAAAATGGGCAAAGGATCTGAATAGACATTAGATACAAATGGCCAACAGGTACATGAAAAAATCCTCAACATCACTAAGCATCAGGGAGGTGCAAATCAAAACCACATTGAGATATCATCTCACTGCAATTACACTGGCTATAATCAAAAA